>NW_007378626.1:105002-116920 GCF_000475195.1 Diaphorina citri | reverse complement strand
TTTTTTTTTTTTTTTTTTTTTTTTTTTTTTTTTAGCAATGTTCTAAGGCCTGTTAAACTTCTTCAATCTTTTTTCATCCCACTAGGGTAAGGTCTTGAGTCCTCCATTTGCACCATGAAATAACTGCGCGCGCAGGTCAAATTTTTTCAAGATAATCTATCACGGTTAACATTAACTTTCACTTGGGTACTTTACTGTCACTTATCGCGGCACTAACACTTAGATATCGCACTGGAAAACTCACTGACTATCACTGTACTAATCGCTTACTATATCGCTTACCAACACGGGTTTTCGCTCGCACAGATCCAACACAAGACTAACTTACAGGTGGGTACCTACTCTCGTTCTGGAATCATATCATTCCCGCTCTGTTCTAGTACAGTGGTTATCAACCCGTGGGCCGAGAAGTACCTTTCTACATAGCATCTGGTACACATAAACATGGAAGTTGGAGACCTCCTTTCCTAACTTGATTTCAAGTTTCACGATTGTTAATAGTTCGTTTGAATTCTACCAGGTTGCGCTACCAGTATCATTTTTGATTTTACTTCTCGAGGCTTCACGTTCATAGTTCATACATGATACCTACATAGCTAGATACCCTCTCTAGACGCGTTCTGTAACAATATTAACAGCGCCGCAGCCAAAATTTTTTCAACATTTTGGTCTACAGAGCCGAAAAAAAAACCTCGGCCCGCAGGGAATCGAACCCGGACCTCCTGCGTGCAAATCTAGTGTGATACCTACCCACTCGGCCACGGAGGTTGCAAAACGGAAATCATTTTCGGGCGTAATTAAGTACATGGACCATTTTATGGACTCAGGGTAGGTTTCTCAGAAAATTTATTCAAAGCTTTTTTTGTTCAAAAGAGTACGGTATGCATAATCAATTCGTCGGAGTAGATTTTAAATTTATTGCTCTTCCAAAAAGTCCTGACGCTTTTTTCGCAGGTGGATAAAAATTGAGTTTTTGACCTTTTAAAGTTACTTTTCGGAGTTTTGAGCCAGATTTGGATTTTTCATTACTTTTAACGTAAGAATCGACCTTTTATTCATAATTTTTACCTAATTGCAACGGTTCTATTACCTGAGTAGTAGAGTGATATGATTAATATTCAACTTGAGTTGCTTGATTATGGATGCTACAGGGTCGTTGTGTCGTTGCGCTTGCTTAACTCTCGCTTCTATATCTTCCCAAGACAGTTGATTGGCAATATCCTGTCGTATAGCCAAGATGGCCGCATCGACAGATTCCTGATTGTTAATAATAAGCTCTGCCTTCTCCTTATCTACAAGCTGCGTTTGCTCTAGAGCTGATAAACGGGTCTCATGATCTCGCTTCACATTCTCCAACTTCTTCAAAGCATCTCTTTCCTGAAATTTGGTTAAAACAAATTTGGAGCTTTCCTTATAAGAGGAAATAAAATGGCGTCTTTAAATATTAAGAGGTACATAGCTCTGGGCCTGTTTACGACATTGACCTCAAACTTGAACCGAAGTTCTGTATTTTTCAGGCTCCCACTACGAAAAAAAAAGGCTGCTACCATTTAAAAAAAAAAATGAGACACATGATATAATCAGTTCTGCAAAATAAAACATGTTCAAACTGAGAAGAGATATTTAGATCCGTAGGTTGAAGCGTTGATGTTTTTACTTACAATGTGCACTGTACATAATTATGTATAACTCACCTGTTGCACTGCTTTCAAGTCAATCTTGTGACTCTCTGCGGTTGAGAAAAACTCATCTACTGCAGCTGCAAAGGATTCAAACTCTTGTATGGGGAAGCCCTGGTGTTGTCTCATAACAGAGGGGGTGCTGCCAGGTTGCAAGATCATTGGATGGAACTCCATGTTAGCTACAATGTAGTCTTCAGAGTTCGGTCGTTTCTCTTTTTTCTGAACCAAGTAGCCCTGAGAGGAGACATTAAGATTAGATACAAGTACATGTAAAGTTGGTCCACATTTATGTATGTCGGACGACACGTCCTCATTAGAAACATTCTCAATAAAAATGTTTTTATTGTAATATAAGTTAGGAATGTAACAAATTACAAAGTCATACAAATTATAATGAGGGGGAAAAGAAAAAACAAACAATAATTAGTATTTATAAAAAAGAATAGTTCATATAAGAAATCATGTATGATGAAATCCGTGGCCAACGCCCCAGACCGATCCAAACCCGCCCCAGGCCCGACCCCCGCGCAAACCGATCCGATCAGTACAACCGACCAGACCACCAAGCCCAGGAGCCGGACCCAGACCAAGCACAGACCAACACCGTGACCCCAACCACAAGATCAGTAAATCCCAAGGAGTTCCCAGGAGCGATGCAGGATCAAAACTATAGGAATAGTTCAGTTTGTGAAACGGTTTAATCTTGATTGTAAAATGGTTTAATCTTGCTATCCAGCTATAATGGTGGAATTTTTAAATTGTAGAATTCGTTGTATTTGTAAATTGGGTTTTTTAGAAGAAAATCCTCCATCGCTGCCAGGAAATCCCTAAGGGGTAGGTTTCGTATACTAGGGGGGATCTTGTTGTACAATCTGATGGCAACACTTTCAGGGGAGTCTCTAGCTTTGGTTGTGCGATACCGTGGTATAACAATATCACCAGTTAAGGCATGTCTGGTGACATATGTATGTATATCATTTGCTAGTGTGTACTTTTCTATGTTGGTCCTCATATATCTGATCTGAGCCAAAACATAAGAGAGTAGGTACCCACCTGTAAGTTAGTCTTGTGTTGGATCTGTGCGAGCGAAAACCCGTGTTGGTAAGCGATATAGTAAGCGATTAGTACACTGATAGTCAGTGAGTTTTCCAGGCGGGGTTGCGTATACGGTCGCGCTGCGCGCTCCCGGGGCTTCGCGGAGTTGTGCATGGGGTCGCGCTTCGCGCTCCCGGGGACTTCGCGGGGTTGTGCATGGGGTCGCGCTTCGCGCTCCCTTGTTTACGGTCGCGCTGCGCGCTCCCGGGGCTTCGCGGGGGCGCGGGGTTGTGCATGGGGTCGCGCTTCGCGCTCCCTTGTTTACGGTCGCGCTGCGCGCTCCCGGGGCTTCGCGGGATTGTGTATGGGGTCGCGCTTCGCGCTCCCTTTTTTACGGTCGCGCTGCGCGCTCCCGGGGCTTCGCGTTGTTGTTCATGGGGTCGCGCTTCGCGCTCCCTTGTTTACGGTCGCGCTGCGCGCTCCCTTGACTTCGCGGGGACTAAAAGCGAGAGCAAAATATTAAACGTAGGAAAAGTTTTGCTGGCCTCAAACCTTGTTCCCTGTGTATTTCTTATGTAGGGACTAAAGCTTCGCCCCTGAAAACTAATATCGTCCCTGAGTCTTGTCTCGAAGAAATGAAAACTGAGGAAAAGTTTTGCTGGCCTCAAAGCGTGTTCCCCGTGTATTTCTTATGGGGGGGTATTTCATTTCCTTGTATACCGTTTGATAAACTGGTAATATTGTGGGTTAGGTAGGGTGTTCTACCCATTATGGAGTACCTATGTTATACTTTCAGTGTTAGAACTGCGGCATTCCGCGGGTAATACTTGTAAATCCCGCACGGAATTGGTCACTTCCCGCGGGATTCAAAAGCCTGCGGGATTGCTATCCCTACACACGTAGCACTGGGCCTAACCAACTTTTAAAACTATCACCTTATCAATTAACAAGCTGGGTCCGTCCCTCCGGGATTTTTTTAGCCCGTAGTCAGTTTTGCTGGCCTCAAAGCGTGTTCCCCGTGTATTTCTTATGGGGGGACTAAAAAACGTCAATATCTCGGGAACGGTTTGGAATTTCACGAAGAAATGAAAACTGAAAACTAAAAGCGAGAGCAAAATATTAAACGTAGGAAAAGTTTTGCTGGCCTCAAAGTGTGTTCCCCGTGTTATTCTTATGGGGGGACTAAAAACGTCAATATCTCGGGAACGGTTTGGAATTTCGGGAGTTTCCGATTTTTCCCAGTATGTACAAAAAATAATGAATTCAATGGTGAAAATCGCATCTTCCTAGCACATCTAGAAGTGGGTTAGAATTAGTATGAGTGAGTGAGTGAGCCAGTCAGTCAGTCAGTTACACAAGGGGCTGTATATACAGGGTGATTAAAAAAAAGTGTACAAAACTGTTTTTGGGGTCATTTTAGGGGGGGTCAACTCTATAGTAAAAGTTGCGAAAATCCTTCCTAAAGGAGGTACACGCCCCCAAAGTTGGTTTAAAAAAATCGAATATTTTTTATTACTGCTAACCTGTTCGTGTGATCGGAACGGGGTAAAAAATACAAGATAGTAGCTTTCTTTTGGCGTGGAAATGAACCGGTTTAGAATATTTTAGTAAGAAAAAATTCTCCGTCAGTAGGAAACGGTCGCGCTGCGCGCTCCCGGGGCTTCGCGGTTTGTGCATGAAGAGCAAAATATTAAACGTAGGAAAAGTTTTGCTGGCCTCAAAGCGTGTTCCCCGTGTATTTCTTATGGGGCGCTAAAAAACGTCAATATCTCGGGAACGGTTTGGAATTTCGGGATTTTCCGATTTTTCCCAGTACCTACAAAAAATAAGCAATCCAATGGTGAAAACCGCATCTTCCTAGCTCATCTAGAAGTGGGTTAGAATTAGTATGAGTGAGTGAGTGAGTGAGTCAGTTACACAAGGGGCTGTATATATTTAGGACGCGACAGGGAAAGTAGCCGTTTTGCAGGTAGTTGTAGACAGACAACTACAAATGATGGAAGAAAACGGATTGCGTGTGTGTGTTCGGGCATGAAAGTAGACCAAGTTGAAAAAATATTTCATCAAAATTGGTTAAGTTTAGCCGGAGATATTTGACTTTGAAAAACGTCAAATTTTTCATCATTTTCTTCCGCTTCTTCTTTGACGTTGACCGCTCTACAGTCTAAACCACTGGACCAATTTTGATGGTTGATGGCTCATTTTTTTTTCTCGTGAGTGGTAGGTGTGCCTTTTCATATTTATTATCATTACCAATCTACATTTGTAAGTTGGTACACACATTCTTCTACTATTCTCTTTCATTCCACAGAATTCCTCTCCTAAGCAGAGCAAAACCAATTTCTCATGTTGTCTGCAAAACAATAAATGCGCTTTGCACAGTTTCTTCTTCTACTTCTTCTTCTTCTTCTTCTTCTTCTTCTTCTTCTTCTTCTTCTTCTTCTTTTCTCTCTTTTTTTTTCTGCATTCACCAAGCATGTTTATTTAGGTATTTATTTTGCATTATTTATTATTGTTTTTCTTTTCAGGGTTTCCTATATTTTCTATATGTATTATAATATATATTCTATCTATATTACACTGAATATTATACAGGGTGTTGCGTTCTGTTCTTGTCAGCCTGGTTAGCTTGATAGCTCGTCTGCCTTCTGCTTTGTAAGCGCTAGGTCGCGGGTTCCACCCCGGGGCGAACTTTATCCTAAACAAATAAGGTTTGTTCTCGGAACGGTTGGCTTTTTTCTATTCTGTCCTTCATTTTCTTCGATTTTGAGACGATAAGACCTCCGTTTGAGTTCCCTCTATCAAACAAAAAAAAAAAAAAATGTCTTGGTAGTTGAATTCATAAGTTGTGTTCACTATTCATGTTCTGAAACTCCCTGTACATTTTCTAGTCTCGATAGACAGTGTATTGACTAATATTTCACTATTTTCTATTTATTCTTTTCCATTAGTTGTGCTTTGGCTTCGATTGCGAGAGTTTTCATATTGAAAAACAAAAAAAAAAAAAAAAAAAAAAATGTCTTGGTAGTTGAATTCATAAGTTGTGTTCACTATTCATGTTCTGAAACTCCCTGTTACATTTTCTAGTCTCGATACACACTGTATTGACTAATATTTCACTATTTTCTATTTATTCTTTTCCACTAGTTGTGTTTTGGCTTCGATTGCGAGAGTTTTCATATTTGTCTATCATTTTGTTTCAATTCCTCTCGGCTAATGAGCAAATCTGTGCCAGCAAGAACAAGTTGGAGACGAATTGAGAGAAAAATATTGAAATGTAAATAAGAACACGAAGGAAAGGAAGAAGAAGAAGAAGAATATGAAGAAATGATGATGAAGTGATGAGTGATGAGTGATGAGTGATGAGTGATGAGTGATGAGTGATGAGTGATGAGTGATGAGTGATGAGTGATGACTTGATGAGTGATGAATGATGCATGATTGATGATGGTGATGGTGATAATGATACGTACTTACTCGTATTAACTTTATTGTATAATGTTGGCTGTAAAGGGAAAAAGAACTTGTTACATTTTATGTATTTTTATTATTTTTCCAGAGATATTAATGAAGATGATTTTCTTCAACCTATAACCCTTGTGGTGCGTGCAATACAATACGACAATCAAGATAGATACGCTTTGGCTACTCTCATCGTCAGTAAAGCAGGAACCTCATTGAGAGAATTGCAATTTTCCAAGAATGAATATTCAGTGAGCGCTCTGGAAAATTTGCCTGTAAATTATGTTCTATTAACTGTGACCACAAATAAACCACGCGATCTGGTGAGTTTTCCAAAGTAAATATATGCCGTTTCAACTTTGGTGCGAAGCGCACCATTGTACAATATCTCAAAATAATCCTAACATCCAATGTTTACCTACCATGCTGGGTCCGATCACTATCATATGAAAAAAAGAAATAAAAAATTACAGCCTCATAAATAACAATGAAATTTAAATCAATAGTTCAGAAGAAAGAAGTTGTCGTGAAAAATCACATATTAGGAATGACTTTTCCACAACTCAAATATCTTTAACAGAAACCGTTGAGGCCTTTTTCAAAAACGGTATTTTTTCTTGAATTTGCCGAGTCACGAACCCGTAACTCCCGTAACTTTAAGTCGGACATTCTAAAGTTGCACCAATCGATTCCTCGTCAAAAGTTCCATAAGAATGAATGCTTAGTGGACCGAAAAGCGTATTGGGGACTTTTATGGGGCAAAAAGGTTAAACACAATGAACACCCTGTATATAAAAGAAATAATAGTAATATACATACCTACAAAAAATACAAAAGTACCACTTTAGCACTGACTTTAGAGATGTCGTCATTTTGACAACAGTATTGAAACGGATACATCTTTTGAAACACATATTCAATTCGGAAGTGAAGAAATGCTGGCCAATATGTCAAAAAAAAAAAAAAATAATAATAAATAAAAAATACCGAAAACTGTAAATTTTCAACTCCTTTTTACTTTCCTTATCGTATAGGAAGGAAAGTAATGTAATCGGGTCAAAATTTCGATGGTCAGTTTTTAGTGCCGAAACACGTTTTGGTCCTTAGGTCCTTAGAGCCTAAATCCAAAGATTCAGCCATTGGTCCGTGTGTCTGTCCTTCTGTCTGTCTGTCTGTCTGTAAACAAAATATCTCGAGAACGGTAAGAGCTAGAGACTTGAATTTGGTATGTAGATGTCAAATGGGACAAGGATGCGACACGAAACATTTGGTTAAGATCGGTGCAACGGTTGGCGACATTTTACCGCTTTTTGGCGGTTTTCGGTGTAATTTAACAATATATCGGGACGGTATAAGCTAGAGACTTGAAATTTGGTATGGAGTTATGGAGTTTACAAATGTGACAAGGATGCAACTCAAAACGTTTGGTTGAGATAGGTGCTGCGGTTGGCGGTATTTTGACCGCTCTTTGGTGGTTTTCGACCGTTTTTTGGCGGTTTTCAGCTATACCGACTAAACGGTTCTTATTGTAAAAGTTTGGCTATAAGAACAAGAACACCCAAAATAAGCATCATTCAATAGGATGAGGAAAGTCGTGTGATGTTCACACCAGATTTTTGCTATGTTAATTACCTAACATGGAAATGGAGAGTGTTTTTGAACACCCTGTAACTTGGGCATCTTCCTAGCTCATCTAGAAGTGGGTTAGAATTTGTATACGTGAGTCAGTCAGTTACACAAGGGGCTGTATATATTATGGATTTGGAAAAAACCGGAACAAAGGTGTGTTCCGGCGGAACATTTGATTTTTGACAAAAATACGGATTGTTCCGGGAAATAACGTACGGTTGGCAACCCTAGTCAGAATAGCCAAAAAATGAAACAAGTGGCACCAAAAGATCAGGTAACATCTCAGCTTTTAGAAAAATAATTTTAGTTTCTAAAAAGCTCCAACCTCAGTGATGTAGTGGTTAGCGCGGTGGACTTCGGATCTGGAGGTTGGTGGTTCGAGTCCAAGTCAAGTCATAAAATTTAGCGTAGTGCATTAAGCAGGGAACATTTGTGACAAGCATTTATGCTTAACACAATTAAAATTCCTTTTTTTTCTACTAAAAAGCTCATGAAGCATGAAAGAATAGTGAATTTCGATATTTTTAAAATTGAGTTGCTTTTTGTGGAACCGACTGTATTATGACCAGGATGCAACATGGAACTTTTGGTTAAGATGGGTTCAACGGTTGGTGGCGTTTTGACCGCTTTTTGGTGGCTTTCAGCTCTACTGACTAAACGGTTTATATTGAAAAAATTATGGGAGAACCCCCCAAAATCATACATACCTAAAAAAAACCCATCTAACCAAAATGACTAGGATAAGGAAAGTCATGTGATGGTCACACCATTTATTGTTATTATTATTATCATTATTATTATTATTATTATTATTATTATTATTATTATTATTATTATTATTATTATTATTATTATTATTATTATTATTATTATTATTATTATTATTATTATTATTATTATTATTATTATTATTATTATTATTATTATTATTATTATTATTATTATTATTATTATTATTATTATTATTATTATTATTATTATTATTATTATTATTATTATTATTATTATTATTATTATTATTATTATTATTATTATTATTATTATTATTATTATTATTATTTTTCCAAAGCGAATGTTTTTGGGTTCTCGGACGCAACTGGTGTTCCGTTCCTCCTTTATGGAAACTACTTCGCACTTTTTTTTTCTTCCAAATATGTACTATTTTGACGTCAAAATGATAACACCTAATATTAAAAGCACATCATGCAATGTTTTTCTTTGTATATTTTTGTAAAGTAAAGTACTTTTTGTAAAGTACGAAATAATATTAGCGAAGTTGTTTCTGGAATATGTAATACCCCCTTGATCAAAATCATGCTTCATACTTGCAGAGGGTGAAATACTGGCTGTCCAATGATTATGGCGAAAGATTCTCAATATCCCGACAAGGGGATATCAGTCTCATGCAATGTCTTGATTATGAAACAGAGGATAGCTATAGGTTCACAGTCTATGCCACAGACACCCTAATGGTAAGTAAGAATAAGATCCTTAAGAAGGGGGGGGGGACGTGGACTTTTTCAAGGAAACTTTAGTTTCCTTGAAAAAATCCACGGAGATGGACGAAACTCGGATAAGATCAAAACCGGAACGTGTATCCATTGTATCATATAAAGGTAATTAGTTTGTAGTTACCTATTTCATAACTTTATGAACATGTATGCTACTGCTATTATTTTTGTACTTGTCTATAAATATATCTTGGGCAACCTCCGTGGCCGAGTGGGTATCACACTAGAATATCTTCTTCTTTGAAATTTAAAGTTGTCCGCTGTTTTTCCGTAATTATAAATAGACCTTCCTTAAGACCTCTATCATAAACACTAGATTACAAGAAGCAACCTCCGTGGCCGAGTGGGTATCACACTAGGCTTGCACGCAGGAGGTCCGGGTTCGATTCCTGGCGGGGCCGAGGTTTTTTCGGCTCTGTGCTTGGGGTGCACTCAGCCTCGTGAGGACAATTGAGTAGCTACTTTAACCGAGTAGCGACCAGTGGCGGCATTACCAGAGTAAAAAGAAAAATTATCAGATATGTCTGAATTAGTAAAGGAAGCTTCAGCCTCGTGAGGACAATTGAGTAGCTACTTTAACCGAGTAGCGACCAGTGGCGGCATTACCAGAGTAAAAAGAAAAATTATCAGATAATTAGTAAAGGAGGCTCTAAGTAATGCTGTGATATCCACAAAATTGTGAAGAAGCTCTCAGCTTCACCACAAATAAATCGTGATTTCCACTAGATTACAAGAAATACTAACATTGAACCTTTCATATTAATTGAACTTTTCGAAATGAAGTCAAAGTAGGGTTTGAGTGCACTCAGCCTCGTGAGGACAATTGAGTAGCTACTTTAATCGAGTAGCAACCAGTGGCGGCATTACCAGAGTAAAAAGAAAAATTATAAATATGGCAGAAATAGTACAGGAGGCTCTTAGTAATGCTATGATATCCACAAAAATTGTGAAGAAGCTCTCAGCTTCACCACAAATAAATCATGATTTAGATTTTAGATTTTTTAGATACTTATCCAAGTTTGAAGGTATACATGTATACATTTGCATGGATTTACTCGTACAGGGTGACAAAATAGGGATTGAACTCACATATGGATTGAGGCGGTTTCGAAATATCTAGGCGCACGGCAGCGCGCCAGGCCAAGTTCCGGCCTCAACACACCAGTGTGTATATTATATACCTAAATCAGTGATGCGCAACCGGAGCGATATCGCCGACTTTTGGGCGATCGAACGGTTCTGAGGGGCGATGAAATCAATTTGGGCAGTAGGAGGGCGGTGAGTTTATTTTGGGACGATAAAGGGGCGATGACACATTCCTCAAGGGTTTGAGTTCGAGCTGCCCAACAGAGAGACCCGAGTTTTCAAATCAAGATTGACATCATAATCCACCTGTCTACCCACCTGTCACAAATTGGAAAGCTTTGGTC
Organism: Diaphorina citri; assembly: GCF_000475195.1. Classification (NCBI taxonomy): domain Eukaryota; kingdom Metazoa; phylum Arthropoda; class Insecta; order Hemiptera; family Psyllidae; genus Diaphorina; species Diaphorina citri. The sequence continues at coordinate 106,171 of NW_007378626.1, read as the reverse complement.
ATTGTACAATGGACATCCGAGATCTATTATGTCCTAAATTTATGCTACGCAACTACCTACATTTGTGAGCATTCTGACAATTAAAGTCTTTCTTCAAAATTCCTCCTCTTCGGACCCCTGATAAATTTGTGGGTTATTATTTTTGTCTCAAAAAGTTCAGAAACCCTTAAAACGAAATGTCTCCGCTCCACTTTAAGGGGTCCTGGTTATCGAGTCCAGTCTGTTCTCTAGGCACAGGTGCACCTGTATCCAGCGCTATTACACTTCAAGTAGTTTTATTTTGAACAAAACTTCACCGCCGAAAAAAGCCGATATGGAAAGAACACAACTTTCTAACACATACATAGGGAAATTTAATAGGAAATACTTCTAAAAAAAAGAAACATAACCTCCATCTTGTCTTCAGGAACATTATGTAAATTAAAGATACTCTTCTCTTATGTTCTGGAGGACAAGAGAGGGACCACACTTGTCCCTGGTGAGTCATTATTTTAGCCCCCTCCCCTACTCCTTAGTCATTACCACTATTGCGGTTCTAGTCACGATTTCAACGTGATCTACTTTATATTCCGTCAGCATAAAACATTTACCTGGAGGAAAAACTTATATATTTGTATTTAAGTATCCTTTGTCCTTTTTTCCCCGTCGAAATAAGTTTGTCAGAAGTTTTTTTTCTTCTAATATTAGAAAATTACTTTTATACTACCCTTTTTTTCTCTCTAGCATGTGTCTCAAGTAATTGATTATTTAGCTCATTTTACTGTTTTTCTTGAAAACTGTTCGCAGAAAAAGGTCCTGGAAATTGGGGAAAAAAACATTAAATATTATTGTAGCTTTTATATTATTAAAAAAAAAAAAAAAAAAACTTAAACCTGCAGCGCCCTTATTAATTTTGTCCTTTTAGCGTTCATTCCCAATTAAGAGAAAAATTTATAGAAATATCCAAGAATTAGGTACCTACGTCAAAAATAACTCATGATGACCTTCCAGTAACGTACCTATTACATTCTTTTTGAAAAATTTCGCCTGCGGCCTTTAGAATGAAAAGTTTGATCGAATTAGGTACCTACATTTCTGAAAGACCAATTTTTTTTTCTTCAGAAAAAAAAAATGGCCTGCGGCGTGGCGCTCTACTTTTTGTTGGTCCTTTGAGTGTTCAAATTAAAAAA
>NW_007378626.1:102392-104917 GCF_000475195.1 Diaphorina citri | reverse complement strand
CAAATATTTAGGTAGGTCGTAGATTCGTAGAAGCTTAACCCATCCTTTGGGGCTGTCCAGCCCCTACACCTAAGCCTCAGTTTGGGCTTTTTGTGTATGTAATTAGGTAGGTACTTCTTACCTAAGAATTAGGTCTGGTCGTGAAGTTACAGGAGTAGGAGGGGGACTAGGAGGTTGTGGTGGTCACAGGAACAGCATGAGGAGAAGTGAAATATTGATCTCGTCCTTGAACAGGATTCCCATCAACTGGTGAACAGAATTTCCATTGGACTAGGTGGTTGATGAGGTGATTCTTGAGGTTGAGGATCAAATTCAAGAGCTTCTAGCGGGGAGGGTATACATTTCCGGATACGGGTCCATAGAGTTAAAAGTTCCTAAATCGGTCCCAGAAATACATTTTAAACACAAACATAAAAAGGTATACAAACTTGTGATTATTTCAGACAACTTCAGCCACGGTAAACATTAGTGTAGTCAATGTGAATGATTGGGACCCTCGCTTCCGGTATCCCCAGTACGAGTTGTTCTTGCCTCACATCCCTCTAGCTGATCTTACACCAGGAAGTGTTATTGGAAAAGTGGAAGCCGCAGATGGAGATAAAGGAGACCGGGTCACTCTCTCCTTGAGGGGGCCTTATGAAAAGTGAGTCTTCTTGGAACTTACAACGTTGTCTTTTAGCAATGTGAAACAAAGTGCTTATTAATGGTTTTTGATTAGTTTGTTATCTTATTCAAGCATTCCCCTATCAGCTTAATCAACATCAGATGATTGATATCCTGTAGTAAAAAGTGATTGTGAAACCAGTCATATGTGACCATTATTCAGATAGTTTTACATTTTCATGTCAGTCTTTTGAAATTTTTCGCCAATCGTGATATTGCCAAATTATCCGCATCAAAAAAAGTTTCGGTTTTTTTTGTTTTTCGAAATTTCAAACAGGCTCCGAGAAAATCAATTTAAGCATAAATTCTGGGACACCCTGTATTCTATTCTATGTTTAGACTGTGGTTAATATTGTTTCTTTCCAGAATGTTTTCCATTAATGACTCGGGTCACATTTCCATAGTGGATCTGAGTGCTCTTAACACGTCCACTATTCAGCTTGTAGTAGTTGCTACTGATACGGGAAATCCACCTAGACAAGCGTCAGTTCCTGCCATAATGCATTTCCCTGAGGCGATCGTACAGCAAGCGTCAAGTAAACTTAACAGTGGGACTAGTTCCACTGTGCTCATTATACTGGGGGTCGTGCTCATCGTCCTGGGATTTGTCATCATTTTGTTGATCCTGTATATTCATAAAAAGTGAGTTATCCGTTATTGAAGTACCTACTGGTTTATCATGGCCTTCCACTTTATTAAGTCTTCGGCCATTTTCTATATTTCTGTGTAGGTTCGGAACTTATTTCTTTAATAACTTGATTGGTACAACTTTTGACAGGGTTTAAAAAGTTTACTTGATCTCTATGTTTTTCAGCAAACACACAAAAAACAATGGTCCACCAGGAAGTTCACACAGTAAAAACGATTCCTTCTTATCAAATGTCATTCTTCCTGAGAAACATGTCAACGTAGTGGCCATACCTAAGATCCAAGAGAATCCTGTATTCAACGGATCTCAAGAGGAACTTCAAACTCAGAGAGGCGGAACTAACTCTTCAATATACACTGCCACCGTCAAAAGTAAGAAAGAAATACATCTAAAACCCAAAAATATTTCAAAACAATTATGTTACCTACTATGATGTATTTCACTCGGAAATGATCAGAACTTACCAAAACATACCTAATGATGTTATTATATATTATTTAAATTTTCACTCGGAAATGATCGGAACTTACCAAAACTTACCCAATGATGTTATTACGGTATTTTTCACTCGGAAATAAAAAATACCACTTCGTGGCATAAAAAAGACCCCGCCAAGTCGTTCCTCCCAAAATAAATCAAGTGCCCACAAAAAATAAACAAAAATCTTTACCCAATGATGTTATTATGGTATTTTTCACTCGGAAATGTTCGGAACTTACCAAAACTTATCCCATGATGTTATTACGGTATTTTCACTAGGAAATGGTCGGAACTTACTAAAACTTACCCAATGATGTTACTATGGCATTTTTAACTCGGGAATGACCCAAACTTACTAAAACTTACCCAAAGATATTACTATGGTGTTTTTCACTCAGAAATAACCCAAACTCACCAAACCGTACCAAATGATGTTAATACTATGCCTATTGTCTTTGTACTTTGTTGCGCTACGCTCATACGTCATATTATGCTAAGTTTCTGCAAAAAGTTATGAGATCCCCCCAAAAAATACCACTTCGTGGCATAAAAAAGACCCCGCCAAGTCGTTCCTCCCAAAACAAATCAAGTGCCACAAAAAATAAACAAAACTCCATCCCACCCCAAAAAAAGATTAGAAATCAATTTTGTACCCCGCCATTTATTCACTTAATAATTTGTGTGCTCCTCCTTCACGTAGTAACTACCTTTCTTTCCCCTCATTGCACTCCTC
>NW_007378626.1:93608-96692 GCF_000475195.1 Diaphorina citri | reverse complement strand
CACGAAAAAAGATTTACGTGTTATGGAGGATTTTGTTTTTTTTTTGGTGCAAATAAACCAGATTTCAACCTTTACAGTAGAGTGACTCAGTTCGCCCTTTGGAATGTCCTGGCTTGTATAGGTCACTTTAAGACTATTAGCTTTAAATAATCTACTTCAAAAGGTAATATGGCTTCGCGGTTTTTTATATTGCTCATCAGCATAAATGTAATATTTCTTTTAGCTATCTTTTCTCATTCTCCATTCTCCCAGCTACCAGACCAATCAGTAGCACACAAAATCAAAACAGAAGTTAGCCCCTCAACCCCCTCAGGTGCCAAGATCACCCCTAGTAACAATAGTAGCTCAATAACTATGCTTGCCCAGTAGGAACTATTCAAGGCGAGTCAATAACTCTTTTGAGTTTGGGATGATAAGACAGAAACTCTATCAGGAAAGGTAAGTCAGAATCTAAAATACCTTTTATACAATATAATATGATGGTGATGTGTGGTGGTGGTGGTGGTGGGGTGGTGGTGGTGGTGGTGTGTGGGTGGTGGTGGTGTTGGTGGTGGTGGCTGGTGGTGTGCGGTGGCGTGGCGTGCTGGCGGTGGCGCGGTGGCGTGTCTCTCCCGGGAAAAATTCCACCATGTTTCTTTCCTCCTGTGGTGGTGGTGGTGGTGGTGGTGGTGGTGGTGGTGGTGGTGGTGGTGGTGATGGTGATGGTGATGGTGATGGTGATGATGTTGGTGATCTGACTCACTCATCCTTTTACCCATTCAACTAATATCCATTATAATTATTTATTTACTCTTTATGTTATTCGCTCTATTTCAGCCCGAGTTGGATCCTGAGGTTGGAGTGACCCCCCTAGTAACTGATATGAAGACATCGGACTGCACAAACCTCACAGTGTATTTCTAGCTCCTCCCCTACTTATACTAATGCCTGGATAACACGAGGCCAATGGAGCGTCCAGCTACTGGCCTTACAAAAACATTCCAATCCAGTTGCTTGGTTAATTTCAATTGGATTTGTAGCTTTACAGTGCATTTTCAGCTCCCATGTTGTAGTGGTCACTGAACTGGCCATGCACGCGGGAGACCCGGGTTCGATTCCCTGCGGGGTCCAAAAATTTGCATCATGCAAATTATTGATTCCGTGACTGGCTGTTGCGAAACTCAGCCTCGTGAGGAAAATAATAGCTATGTATAATATAAATGCGCATAACAATCGGTATATCGGTAAATATTGGGTGCGGTGTTCATTCAACTTCTTTTCTTGTTAAAGCATTAATATGGGAGATTTTGGTAAAATTTAGAATGAAAGCTTGATTTTTACAAGGTGAAAAATTCAATTTTCATTTTCTGTTCCAAAGAAAAAGTTTGAACTCACGTTACGAAACAATTACAAATTACAATCAGATGTATATTTTTACGAAATTAGATTGGTCAGTAGCATTGGTGTCTTTGTTTTTTGTTTGTAACGGTAGTGTTTCCTGCATGCGAGCTTGCTTGGAGAAGTTCATGTGACGATGACGTCATGAAAATCTCACCTATCTAAATTAGCGGATAAGGTGTAGATATTGGGAGGATACCCAGTGAGGGTGCTTCTAGGTTCCATCAAGGCCCGCGGATAGTAGCTTAGGCAGACAGGGGAAAAAAGTCCGGACACAATAGATCTACAAAGATCGCAGTGATAATTGCATATTCTCTCTCGGGAAATTAGCAACCAGGCATATAATTAAGTTACAATTAACCTTTATACCTTCATTTGAGACCCCCGGGGCCCCTTGTAAAGGCCCCCAAGTTTCAGACCGATTGACACAAGTCAAGGGGTGCCGCTGGGCCCTCAATTTTTTTCAAAACAGGTGTGCTACCTTTCAAGCTAACTATCGAGAGAAAAACAAGTATTACATTCTTTTACATTCTCATGATTTTTTTTAGTAAAAATTAAAAAAAAAAAAAAATATTGAGATTAAAACGAAGAAAATGCGTTCACTAGATCGCGAGTCGCGAGATATAGCTCTCGGAACATGAGAGTCTCAAACACGCCGATATCTACGCATTTTGTTATCTTATCACTATTTTTCAATATCACCATATAGGTACCTATACCTATTTTCAAATTTAGATATTTTCATTCCATTTTTTATCATGCACTTATTCAAGTAGGCAGGGCCGGATTAGCCCCCCGCGGGGCCCGGGGCAGTTTCAAAGGCGCGGGGCCCCCAGGACCTACCCCCCTCCCTACTAGAAAACACTTCTATACCTACCTAATTCATCTGTATCAATCATTACCTACGGACTAGGTACGAGTTTTGTTATTAAAATGTATTTTGCCGTTTCAGTTCTTTACACATTGAAGTTTTAATGTTTGTGAGCACATCTTTCATGCAACATTCTTTTTTTTTTTTAGAAAAACCCCATAATATCTAGTGTAAGTCCTCAAAGCGCGGGGCCCCCAAAAGCGCGGGGCCCGTGGCAGTCTGCCATTCTGCCTTATGGGTAATCCGGCCCTGCAAGTAGGTAGTTACTTCTTCGTACATTGTACATTTATTTCGATCGAGAAGAATAATATGACCTCCACATACCAAACATCCCTGCTCAAAGTTCCACTTTATGTAAACACTACCTACATAGGTACCTACCTACCTACCTATACCTACGTAGGTACCTACCTACCTATGTACTTACCTATGTAGGTACCTACCTACCTACCTGCTTTGGCTGTTTCTCCAGATGCATTTTTGATTGTGAACTCATACAACATGTTCACATCCAGCTTTGGAATGTTTGTTGAGGTGCATTCAACAAAACCTTGATCCATTTTAGATAGTTAGGAAGAAAATTAATGGAAACAAAATTTCACTATACACTTAAAACTAAACACACAAGACTTTAAATTAAAAAGAATACTCAGAAAAACAGTCAAATTAGCAGATACAAAACGCAAAAACCAAAGAAAACGATGTGATCAGATCAGCAAGATCATGGTTGGTTACGTCTCACGCAATGTTGCCAAGCGTAGGGCGCATTTCTAAATTTGAATCTCATTATTTTTCCCGCGCATACTTTGGGGACGAATTTCTTAGAGAAGAAATAC
>NW_007378626.1:89089-89834 GCF_000475195.1 Diaphorina citri | reverse complement strand
GCCTGGTGGTTTAAAAATTATTTTTTTTTTTTTTTTTTTTTTTGAATTTACGGGATATATAGATCCCATTTTACAATACTAATATTTCCTACACTAGAATACCAAGACATAAAAAAATGACTACCTACCTACCTACATTAAACATAAAAAAAAACTGACTACATAAATACAGAGAATTGAGGAGTACAAATCTAACATTAAATTACCTACCTATAAGAAAGTGAAAAAAAAATATATATATATATATATAAAAATAGAAAGAGACTAGATTAGGTATCACAATTTGATTTTTACAATATCACTTAGAGAGCAGATGACCTTTACTTGATTAGACTCGCACTGCGCGCTCCCCGGGCTTCGCGAAGTTGTGCATTGGGGAACTAAAAAACGTCAATATCTTTGGAATGGTTTGGAATTTGGGGGGTTTTCTCGGTATGTACAAAAAATAAGGGATCCAATGGCAAAAACCGCATCTTCCTAGCCCACCTAGAAGTGGGTTAGAATTAGGTTAGGTGACTTATTTCAATCGGCCTGAAATGTAGGGGCCTCTAGCATCTACAAGGTCTCCAAGCTGGCCCAGGGCCTTTACAAGGGGCCCCGGGGGTCTTAAATGAAGGTGTAAAGGTCAAGAAAAGCCATATGAAACTAAAAGCCATTTATCTAGATTATCTAGAACGAACCTCCCAAAAAACAACAACAACAACAACACCAACAACAACACCAACACCAACAACAACAACAACAA
>NW_007378626.1:82319-87897 GCF_000475195.1 Diaphorina citri | reverse complement strand
CTCTCGTCTTCAGCGTTGTACTCACCATTCGTAACTAGAGACTAACGTGACACTCGCCCACCCCACCCCCCAAGCTTAGGGTGACACAGAAAAAAAAAACAATGTATTAAAATAGTAACTTCTTATAAATACCTATCGGTATCAAATGAAAAAAGTATTAAGATATCAACTTTTTTATTTTTTATTTATTATTTTATTTTTATACTTTTGCTAAACTATTCGCAACTATCAAATATTTAAACCAATCCGGAATCCGGTCACGACTACATAGTACAAAACTTCCTTATTAATCAACTCGAGCGATAATTTAGAATTTTTCCCCTAAAAATCACTCTTTTATCAAATTTAAGGCTGAAGGGGCCCTTTGGGGGCCTTGAAAATATGAAAAGGCACACCTACCACTCACGAGAAAAAAAATGAGCCATCAACCATCAAAATCGGTGCAGTGGTTTAGGCTGTAGAGCGGTCAACGTCAAAGAAGAAGCGGAAAGCAGCAGCAGAAAATGATGAAAAATTTGACGTTTTTCAAAGTCAAATATCTCCGGCTAAACTTAACCGATTTTGATGACATTTTTTTTCAACTTGGTCTACTTTCATGCCCCAACACACACACGCAATCCGTTTTCTTCCATCATTTGTAGTTGTCCCTCTACAACTACCTGAAAACGGCTACTTTCCCTGTCGCGTATAATATCTCTAGTAGCGCGGTCAAACTTTCTTGACTTGGCGGGGCGGAGCGCTACCGCGCTCCTTAATTTATTCGGAAGAAAATGTCTATTTTAGTCGATATCTTTTAAAACCTGAGGTATCGTACTTTGGGGAATAGCCCATTTTTTTCCATTACAAAGGTACGATTATCTCAAGAACCGCTTGCATTACGATTACGACTAAAACTATTGAATAGTAAATACCTATTTAGAATAAAATTTCCTTCAATTTGACATATAAATGAAATTTGTACCACTTGCGATGCTCGTGTAATGGCGGAAAAACTGTGAAATTTTCAGTGAAAAATTGTGAAATTTTCACATTTTGAGGGCCCAGCGGCACCCCTTAACTTGTTTCAATCGGCCTGAAAACATAGACTACCTTGATTCCCGCAGCTGATCAATTTGGGGAGGTGGCGCTATCAAATTTCCGGCATCGATTTTTTTAAAATCCAGTTCAAATATGTCTTGCGCCATCAAAAGGACAGGGAACACTTTTTATTTACATTCAACGTAAAACTTGCCCCCAAAGACCTTTGCGGCCTTTCTTAAAGGTCGAAAGCCCACAAAAAAGTTTTCTTACGAAGTGGTTTTGAGTTTAGGGGTCAAGTCCACACCATATGGCGTTGGAATTTTTCGTGTACCTTTCAAATTCGTAAATTTTGGCCCAGAGGCCTTTTTGGCCTTTCTTAAAGGCCGAAAGCTCACACAAATGTTTTCTTACGATACATATTTGGAATCAGGGCATCAAGCCGGATCGAATGGCGTTGGAATTTTTCGTGTACCTTTCAACGAATATCTTGTCCAAAATGGCCTTTTTCAAAGGCATCTTAAATTTTATTTATTTGTATAAATTTACGGGAATTCCCATTTTTATAATTGAAAATTATCCTAATACAATTTAACATTAAAAAACTAATAGACTAATACTTAATAATAAAAGTAAGGTAGTAGATATACTAAAAGTACATTGATCTAGGCGCACGGCAGTGCGCCAGGCCAAGTTCCGGCCTGAGCACGCCAGTGTGTATATTACACGAAATGATGTTGGTGGTGTTGGTGGTGTTGGTGGTGTTGGTGGTGTTGGTGGTGTTGGTGGTGTTGGTGGTGTTGTTGGTGTTGTTGGTGTTGTTGGTGTTGTTGTTGGTGTTGTTGTTGGTGTTGTTGTTGGTGTTGTTGTTGGTGTTGGTGTTGGTGTTGTTGGTAAGTCTTGATGAGTAAGTAAAGGGAAAAATCTGAAAATCGGCAAAAGTTGCACTGGGCGGCGCCCACGGGCGGAATCAACCGCTTTTTGGCGGTTTTCACAAAACGGTTAGAGATATCGAAAAAGTTATGAGAGTAGACCCCCCCAAAACCATACCTAAAACCCCCCAATTAGTAATTTTTATGAACATCGGAACAACGGTTAGCGGTATTTTCCTGTATTTTTCCAGTTAACAGTACTAGCGGTTTTAATTACTAAACTACTAAAGGCTTAGTTAGGTATCAAAAAAATATTTCACCAACAACAATTACACAACAACAATAACATCAAAACCAACAACAACAACAAAAACAACAACAACAACAACAACAACAACAACAACAACAACAACAACAACAACAACAACAACAACAACAACAACAACACCAACAACAATACAACAACAACAACAACAACAACAACAACAACAACAACAACAACAACAACAACAACAACAAAACAACAACAACAACAACAACAACAACAACAACAACAACAACAACAACAACAACAACAACACCAACAACAACACCAACACCAACAACAACAACAACAACAACAACAACAACAACAACAACAACAACTACAAAACAACAAAAACATCAACAACAGCTCACGGAAAATTTTCAAAAGCTAATGATGTGTGTAAATACACACTTAGAAAAAAGGAGTGAGATCCCCCTCAAAAACACTAATGTGAAAAAAAGGCCAAGTTCCTATCCAAAAATGTCGGCCTATAAAAGTGGTGATATCAGAAAATTAAGGCCAAGTCTGCATTTCCAATTTTTCGTTTCTGCTGAAAATGCTGGATCTCAATTCCTTCAACCTTCTCTCAATTTCAACTTGGCAATGTTTTTCCTTCTCAAATTAATACCTAAATACGGTACCTATTATTAATATGAAATGAAAGGAAAACATTGCCAAGTTGAAATTGAGAGAAGGTTGAAGGAATTGAGATCCAGCATTTTCAGCAGACACGAAAAATTGGGAATGCAGACTTGGCCTTAATTTTCTGATCTCACCACTTTTAAGGGCCGACATTTTTGGATAGGAACTTGGCCTTTTTTCACATTTGTGTTTTTGTGGGGGTTCAATTTTTAAATAATTCATGCAGCTTGTCCTTGATTTGTTTTTCTGACATAAAAAATACGTCAATGGTTGAATCTTTGTCAATTGCATCGTTTAATTGGCGCGTTATTCTATTTACAGGACTATTTAATAACATGTAAATTTTTGGCTGCTTTTTGATAGCTAGTAAGCTATTACAATTTCTAGTATGCCTCTTTTGGGCTTTAAAGTTTATTTTTTGTAAAATTTCAGGTAGGTCTATCTTATTTTTTAACAATTTACAAAGGAAAATTATGTCATTAATTTTTCTCCTATTTTCGATAGTTGTAATGTTATTCCTTGTCAATATTTCTGAGTAATCATGGTTTGAAATTCTATGTCCTTCCTTAAGCTAAATGTCGCAAAAATTTACGTTGGACGGATTCAGTTAATTTTCAACTTACTTCATAATATGGTGACCATACCACTGATGCATATTCTAATAAAGGTCTTACAAAGGTAAAATACAATAGTTTGAAAGTTTGGGGATTTCTAAACTCTTTTGAATTCCTAGTTACAAATCCAAGTGTTTTCATGCCTTTATTTCTAACTATAGAATAATGATTATGGAATTCAAGTTTATGATTCATTACGACCCCTAAATCTTTAATTTCTCTCTCTCTCTCTTTGGAGCGGTACATTATTGATGTGGTATGTATGTAGAATAAGATTCATCTTTCTATGGAATGTTATGGTTTTACATTTATTGACATTTAGATCCATTTTATTGATTTCACACCATTCATGTAATTTATTGAAAACATTTTGTAAACTCATAGTGTCCTCTCTGCTTACTATTTTCTTGCCTAGTTTTTTGTCATCAGCAAAAAGCCAAAAAGGGATGTCAATAGTGTGTTGTATGTCATTTATGTACAAATTAAACAATAGACCGCTGTTGTGTCCGCCTTGAGGGCTCCCCGATGTTACATTGAAAGGGTTAGAGTAATAAGCTTTTGAATTTTTCGAGACTTTATACAATTAGGAAATCGCAAAACCATGATAATAGTGGATCCGCGATTCCGTACACGCACAATTTTGCGATTAGTATGTTTAAATTCAATTTGTCAAAAGCTTTGGAATAATCAGTCAGAATACAGTCAAATTGAGCTCCGTCATCAATAACGTCATTAACATAATCAGTAAAAGACACAAGATTGGTAGTGGTGGATTTCATAGGGACAAATCCGTGTTGTTGTTGCTAATGGTGATAGAACCGGAGAAATTTTCTTGTACACCAGTTTATCTAATATCTTAGGAATGGTTGAGATCTTGTTTATTGCTCTGAAATTCTTAACGTCTTGTTTTGAGCCGGATTTTTTGTATATTGGGATGACAAATGACGATTTCCATATTTTCGGGTATTTACCTGTATGAATTGACTCATTGAAAAGAAAAGAAAATGTAATGGTTTGACTAGAGCACGAGAACATTTTTTTAATAAAGCGGGTGGGATTAAATCTGGTCCACATGAAGGCCGAAAGCCCACAAAAAAGTTTTCTTACAAAGTGGTTTTGAGTTTAGGGGCCAAGTGCGCATCATATGGCGTTGGAATTATTCGTGTACCTTTCCACGTAAATTTTGGCCCACTTTCGATTTTCCGAACGGCCGTAGCCGCCAAACGCCCCCGGTCCGAGCTGTAAGAAATGGGTTTTCTATTAGTTCTCGACTTTGCGCACCACATGTAATGGTCAAAAATTTTGTACCTTCCCACGTGAGTTTTCCGACCTCAGCTCCCGGTCTATAGAGAGATATATTAATTGTTAAATCTTTTTCAATTAAATAAATAAATGTCTGAAATAAATAATATAGAGAGGAAAAGTGTTGTTTGACCCAATATATCACGCCTTGAATTTTTTTTATTTGGTTTTGGACAACCTGTAGAAATGAGAAATGTTAATTATGAAGCGCTCCCTGTGATACAATGGAAAAACAACAAAGTGTAAATAAAACATGATCTTGTATTTTTGTTATGTAGAATTTGAACTGAATTCTATTTATAATACAAAATTCAGACGTTCACTTTTTATATTCAAGTTTAGTGTATTTTTCGTTGCATAGGGATTAAAATATAATGATAAAATATAATCAACATGTGAAAAAAGTGGAATGGAATAAAATCTTATTATTTGATTGTTATTAAAATTATCGAATTATATAAAATTTCATTAATCCACAACAATAATATTAATATTAATTACAAAATTACGTCATCCGAATTGGCAATGCCGCGAATAACGTCATAAAAACCCTTTAAGGAGATAACCCTAAATAATAATACTAATAATAATAATAATAATAATAATAATAATAATAATAATAATAATAATAATAATAATAATAATAATAATAATAACAATCCTCACTGCTGTAATTGAAGACTGAAAAATTAGATAATTGGTGGATGTGTCCATTTCACTATCCATTTCTCACTTCTGGAACTAGTGCAACTGAAGAATGAAAACTATAGAAAATTAGTGGATGTCCCAATTTCACCATCCATTTCTCACTGCTGTAACTGGAA
>NW_007378626.1:81714-81867 GCF_000475195.1 Diaphorina citri | reverse complement strand
TTGGTGTTGGTGTTGGTGTTGGTGTTGTTGTTGTTGTTGTTGTTGTTGTTGTTGTTGTTGGTGTTGTTGTTGGTGTTGGTGGTGTTGGTGGTGTTGTTGGTGTTGTTGGTGTTGTTGGGGGTGTTGGTGGGGTTGGTGGGGTGGGGGGGGTGG
>NW_007378626.1:31751-81152 GCF_000475195.1 Diaphorina citri | reverse complement strand
CAGTTAGTAGCAGTAGTAGCAGTAGTAGCAGTAGTAGCAGTAGTAGCAGTAGTTAGCAGTAGTAGCAGGGTAGTAGACAGTAGTAGCAGTAGTAGATGATGACGATTATGACGATGATGGCGATGATGGCGATGATGACGATGATGACGATGATGACGATGATGACGACGATGACGACGATGATGACGATGATGACGATGATGACGATGACGATGATGATGATGATGATGATGATGATGATGATGACGATGATGACGATGATGACGATGACGATGACGATGACGATGATGATGATGATGATGATGATGATGATGATGATGATGATGATGATGATGATGATAATACACCTTAGGAAAAATGGCTAAGAGGCAGAGTGGACCCTATATAGGAACACCAGTTCCGTCCGAAAACCCCAAATCATCCGATTTCCGTTCCAATCCAAAAAAAAAGGTCATCCGAGTTCCGTCCGCGATACCTAAGATTAAACCTATAGGTACACCTGAGAGTAAAAAGTCAATAAAGAAGTATATAGGTAATGAACAGGGTGACCAAAAATAACTGTACCTATACAGTATGTTATAGACCTATAGGAACAAACTATCAACATGAATAGCGTTCATGGTTCATGCTATTATTTTTGTACTTGTCTTTTGTGTTTAACCTAACCTTATAATAACATTGGTCACTGCTCAAATTATGAAAGCTCTTTTTTGCGTTCAACCCAACCCTATAATAACACTGGTCACTGCTCAAATTGTGAAAGCTCCTCTTTGCATTTAACCTAACCCTATAATAACACTGGTCACTGCTCAAATTGTGAAAGCTCTTTTTTTTGCGTTTAACCTAACCCTATAATAACACTGATCACTGCTCATTTGTGACAGCTCCTTTTATAGCAACATTCCATTGACGTAACTTCTGAACAAGTACCGTTACATTTTCAACGTTATCGATTGTAGGTACCTGCATGATGAAAGCTGAAAAAATGCTGTGTACAGTATTGCTTTGTCACCCTGTATGGGTAAACTTATGTACATGTCTACGGAGGGATCTGACTTGCGTCCCAACTGTGCAGTGGCGTAGCGTGGTCTAAAGTCAAGTGTAGGGCACTAATTTCCATCACCATGTACATTACTACATAAGTCATGCACATGCTTCTTCATAAATATTTAAAGTCAATATTTAAGGGTATTTGAGTAAATTTTGAGGGTATGGCCGCCATACACGCCCTACATGGACGCTACGCCACTGCAACTGTGAAATCCGAGTTGCGTCCCATTTCTGAAATTTGTCATCCGAGTTGCGTCCCTGAGCTACCTGAGCTACAACTGTGTACTTTATATAACTTATCCTTGTTTGAAGGTACAGGGTGACAAAAAAATACTGTACGCAGCATTTTTTCAGCTTTCATCATGTAGGTACCTACAATCGATAACGTTAAAAAATCAACTGTACCCACTGAATTTACATGGGGAGAGTAGGTGTATATCCTATACATTGAGGCGGTTTTTCTCTAAACTCGTATGGTGTATAGCACTACCGGCGATTAGGGTGGCCATTTAGCTGTGATAAACCGAGAAAATAGGCTCTGCAAGAAGCAAGAATCGTGTGTTTTTGACATCCCATGTGTGACATTTAAGCTGAAGCTTAAGCTCAGAATGTTGTTATCAAATGAGCTTCAGGATATCGTCATCTGAACCATGTCCACTACCGCGTAAGTCGATTTTGGCAACTTCTCAGGAGAGAGTAAAAAAGAGATGTATACGAGTAAGTATTTTCTAAATTCTGAGTGAGTGGTTCAGGAGTCCGAGAATAGCCCTTCGCTGACAGCCCCTTGCAGGGAGGTTTTGAAGGAGAAGAAGGAGAGGGAGTTCAGGATGGGGTAGGGTACGGAGTTCCAGAGATCTATAGATGCGTGAAGGAAGGATATGGAGTAGGAGAAGGTGTTATACCGCGGTTTTTCAAGAAGGAGTTCATGCGATCTAGTATCTCCGGAGCGGGGGGGGGGGGATTGGGAAACTAGAACTTTGTAAAGTAAGGAGAGAGTAAGGATGCGTCTCCTATCTTCTGTCTTGAGCAGTCGCGCCCTGTTGAAATATGGGGTAATGTGCTCCCTTCGTTTGACGTTATAAATGAATCTCACACGAGAGTTTTGCGCCCTTTGTATTTTTAGGGAACGTTCGGATGTCAGTCCGATAAGGAGGGGGGCGCAATACTCGAGCTGAGGGAGAGCAAAGCATTTAACGAGCAAGATTTTTGAATTCTGTGAGTGTGTAGTGAAATTTGGACGACGACGACGATATGTAGAAAGGTATACAAAAATAATAGCAATAGCATACAACATGTTCATATCCATAGGTTGTTCCTATAGGCCTATAGCACACAGAAGTTTTTATACAGTTATTTTTGGTCACCCTGTTATTTACTTTATGGTCTCAAGTATATAGGTTCAATATCAGGTACCGGGGACGCAACTCGGATGACCTTTTTTGAGTTGGGACGCGAATCGGATGATTTAGGATTTTCGGACGCATCTGATGTTCCTCCATGTCTACATGTATACCTACAAACTTGGATAAGTGTAACGTATACGTAAACTACATATTTCTAGCTCAGGCAGCTCAGGGACGCAACTGGGATGGTAAATTTCAGAAATGGGACGGAACTCGGATTCCTCCGAGAGGACCCAATAAAAAAAAAAAAAAAAAAATCGTTTTGAGATAAAAACTAAAAACAGTCAGAGTTTAGGACTTGTTGCAAAGCCATCACTAAACTTACAACATCCTACTTAGAAACGCAGTTTTTTTTTTTTTCAAATAAACTTCTTTGGTATTTTCTCGTAGGTAGGTATTATCTAATATATAAAAATGAATATTTGTTTGTTTGTTTGTTTGTTTGTTTGTTTGTTTGTGTGTGTGTGTTTGTTCGAACTTTATGCCTGGCCAAACCGCCCATCCGATTGCTATGAAACTTTGTGAACTTATTGCTTGTACTCCCGTGAAGGTTATAGGCTATTTTCCGGTTCTTTTTTTGTTAAGCTACGTCGAGCAAGACCACTAAATGGATGAGTGATATGAACGGCCATGCCTTAAGGATTTACTAGCAGAAATCCGGAGCGAAGCGACGGATTGCGACTAGTTTATTATAAAAAGTATAAGCCGTGGAAGTTGAGACATCGCTCTGCATAGTCCACTCTTACACAAATAGTTGGTCCGGTCTGCTTTTATGAAGCTACATTATCAAAATTACATTAGGTAGATAGAGATAGTCTACTACTTTCTTTACGAAAAAAAAGATAGTCCAATCTCCAAAATTTTGATGTTATCTTGGTTTCTTGGTCCACGCTGCCTCTAATGTTTTTGGATAAGTGCTAAAAATGAAACATTAGTACGTACTATTCATAGAAGATAATCCAATGAGCTCATTGAAAATGGGAGTTGGTTCACACCTACATATTATATTTGGTCCATTCTGCTTTTAGAATTATTCTCCAAAATTTCAATACAACACTAAAGTGAAGTTAGCAACCAATTTAAAGAAATAGATCTTTTCAAGCTCTTTCCAGCGATATAGAATACTCAAGAATGTAGATTTTTCTAATTGGTCCGCTCTGCCTCTCAGCCATTTGAATATATCACACGTAGCTGACTGGCTGACTCAAAACCCAGAGTGTATGGACAAATGAAACAATCAGAATCAGAAGACATGAAATAATGTTCGAAATTATTGTTTTATCATCATCAATGGTAACTGGTAACACTCGCACACTTATTGGGAAATTTCGATCATGCAATATAAAATTCGATTTGAATAAGGGAAGAACGAGAGACTTAGTTGATTTAAATTTTTAAATAGGTACTTTGTAGAAAATAATTTTGCTGATACAATGAGCTCTAGGCTGTGGGTAGCTGGGATAATGCCAATTCAACGCCCAACAGTATGACGTCTCGAGTAATCTGATACGAATATATATATAAGTATATATATGCGTAGTATCTGTATATAAAAGTGAAATTGGATCTTCGATCTACTATAATGTTGTAAATGATATCGTGTTTCTTCATTTTTGTATGAAGTCACTCTACCCTTAGCGGAGTACAGTAATATAAACATTTGTCAACGTCCATGATGCATGGTTTCCAACATTTTGTACGGAACTCTGGCTTAGGCCGACTGGTCTGGCCACAGCAAAAGGCTGGACGAGCTTGATCATTGTGTAAATACAGAGTGTTTATAAAGTCCTGGGACCCCTGAATATTTTTTGAACAGCTAAAGATGAGAGGCTGAAATTTAGGGTAGCGTGTTATCTTTTAAAATACCATTTTTTAAAGTAGTTGCAAAATTTAGGTCGGAGCCAGGGTCGGCCCCGGGGGGCCCACCTTTCAAATCTTAAATGAGAACCCCCTACTTGTGATACATCATGTCAAAGGTCTTAAAGAACGTAGTACTTTGGTACAAGATTGACCTTGATCCGACAACCACGGCCGGAGTTATGGTCTATTCAATTTTTCATATTTCCATGTTCTTCTGCCAATAGGGGAAGCACCAAAACTGGGAAATTCATATCGATTGGTGATTTGTCCTTCAAATAGGTCCCACTAATGGTTCCTATTGAAATTCAGACTCAAAAATGAAATTTAGGGTTCCGGCCCTGTGGCCTCCGGATGTGAAAATGGATGTTTCGATATTTCATTTTTGGGACTGAATTTCAATAGGAACCATTAGTGGGACCTATTTGAAGCAAAAATCACCAATCGATATGAATTTCCCATTTTCGGTGCTTCCCCTATTAGCGGAAGAACATGGAAAATTAAAATGAAAATTTCAATTAGGCCATAACTCCGGCCCTGGTTATCGGATCGAGCTCAAACTTGTACCAAAGTACTACGTTAGTTAAGACCTTTTATAAGATGTATCACAAACAGGGAGTTCTCATTTAATATTTTAAAGTTGGACGACCCTGAAAGAGTTCCTGAATTTTTACATAGCCTATAAGAAACTAGAGGTAAACATGAGCTTGTATAAAAAATTTCAGATTTCTAAATTCATTGGTTCAAAAATTAAGGTGGGAGGGGACTTTATGAAGGCCCGATGTCGCACTGTATTATATGTACTCGCACTTCGTGCTCGGGAGGGGGGCTTCGCCCCCCTCCACCCCCCGGGGGCTTCGCGTGTTCGCTACGCGGGGTTGCGTATACGGTCGCGCTGCGCGCTCCCGGGGGCTTCGCGGGGTTGTGCATGGGGTCGCGCTTCGCGCTCCCTTGTTTACGGTCGCGCTGCGCGCTCCCGGGGGCTTCGCGGGGATGTGCATGAGGTCGCGCTTCGCGCTCCCTTGGCTTCGCCCCTGAAAACTAATATCGTCCCTGAGTCTTGTCTCGAAGAAATGAAAACTGAAAACCAAAAGCGAGAGCAAAATATAAAACGTAGGAAAAGTTTTGCTGGCCTCAAACCTTGTTCCCCGTGTATTTCTTATGGGGGGACTAAAAAACGTCAATATCTCGGGAACGGTTTGAAATTTCGGGATTTTCCGATTTTTCAGAGAGAAAGTGAAAGGAGAATAAGAGGGAGAAAGAGAAAAGAGAGGGGAAACAGAAAGAAGAGAGGGTAAAAGAAGAGAGGGGAAGAAAGTTAGATAGGGAGAAAGAGAAAGGGGAGAAAGAAGAGAAAGGGAAGAGTGGAAGAGGGAGTAAGAGAAAAGAGAGGGAGAAATAAAGGGAAAGATAGACAGAGAAAAAGATAAAAAGGGGGAAATATAATTGGAAACAATATGGCCGGGAATATTGGATAACAAGCTGGGTCCGTCCCTCCGGGAATTTGTGCATATGGTCGCGCTTCACGCTCCCTTGTTTACGGTCGCGCTGCGCGCTCCCGGGGGCTTCGCGGGGTTATGCATGGGGTCGCGCTTCGCGCTCCCTCGTTTACGGTCGCGCTGCGCGCTCCCGGGGCTTCGCGAGATATGGGTCGAATTCTGGTCAGGAAAGATGAAAAATCCAAAGTGAAATGCATCAAATCTGTGAGAGACTTGCCTAACTTCGCTGTTGATGATGATGACTCAAAAAAAAAAAAAAAAAAAAAAAAAAATACAGGAGCCAGGCTCTTGACCCTTGATTGTTCATACATTTCAGAGACCATCAAATGATTACCAAATTTAAATCTCAAGGGGCCAATTTTAGACTTCAGAAAGGGTAATTGTAACATAAAATTTCCTTAACTCAATAAGATGTTTGTGCGAAAATTGCATTGAAGACGTCATTATAATTCAAGTGTTGCATACTATGCTGGTAATGTATTTCACATTGAGTGTGCCTATGGTCGCCGAATAGAGGTAGTGTTCGCATTTTTGTGGCCTATACCTACTTGAACAACGTAAACCCTGGAAAGTTCATCATGAATGGGGCAAAACGCAAGTGGAAATACACTTTAAAACTGTGGATTACCTCAAATCCGTCTGATTTGGCCCAAACATTTCCGTCGTGTCCTGCAATTGCTGCTTTTGTTACACATCTTGAGGCGAGCAACTGCTTATCCACATAATCTTGCCAACTCATTTTAGAAGATTTTTTTACACTAAATTAATTACAAAAGAACAAAGTTTTTTTGATTCACAAGAAAACTTAAAACACTAGGAACCGGACGCGGTAGTAATTTCTATTATCACACTCCTTTTAATTTAAAACATTTATAAAAAAAAAATCTACGAACGAATTTAAAGGTATGGCATAAACGACTAGCAGACTGAAGATTTGGGATTTGGGACGAAGAAACAAATGTCGGCCATCTATTTTTTGTACGCCTCGCCTTGTATTCATCCGCGGATGTGAATCATCAGGGCAAAGAGGTATGAAAATACCATGATGGCAGTGCACAGACTACCAACATGAGAAAAAAAATAATATGAACCACGACACGACTTTCTATTACCCTATTGATTTAAAATTTTGGTAGGTAGGTACCTAATGGCAATTTTTTACGTGAAGCGTCCGCATGCTTTTTCTTCACAAAATTTACAGCATTTTTTTTTTTTTTTTAATTTTCGCTACCTAGCGTTTACGAGGCAGACAGGCTACCTTCGAAGCTAACTAGACTGGCTTCAAAGAAATGAAAACTTAAAGCGAGAGAAAAATATTAAACGCAAAAAAAGTTTTGCTGGCCTCAGAATGTGTACCTCGTGTATTTCTTATGAGGAACTAAAAAAACATCAATATCTTGGGAACGGTTTGGAATTTCGGGGTTTTCCGATTTTCGGAGTGTGTGGAAAAAATAAACCATCTAGATTCTAGGTAATATCAATAAGTGAAAACTGAAAACCGCATCCTCCCATTAGCGAACCTAGCCCATCTAGAAGTGGGTTAGAATTTTTATACCTAGGTACCTACGTGAGTGAGTCAGTCAGTTACACATTACACAAGAGGTTGTAGGTATGTATTTAGTTTAGAGTTTAGACTCCCCTTTCCCTTTTCCACTCCATGAGTTCAAGTCTTCTTTTTGTCGACGGACTCGAGGTGAGAGAAGTTAAATTATTTTTATTGGCCTTACGCTTAGATTTTGAGCTGTACTAAGGTCCATGAGTAGGTACTCTACTAACTTGCACCTATAGGTCTTCTTATTCCAATAAGAATCTTCTTTTCAGTTCAGCCAAATAAATTTTCCGATTGAACACGCAAAATTTTCTCCTTCATTTCCAATTTATTTCTTTCGCGATCTAAAATTACCATGCCGAAATCAATCACCAAAGAAGTTAAGCGTTTTGTTGATGTTACTGAAATTGATTTAGAAGAAGAAGATCTAGATAGAATGAATACGAAGGAGATTGTGAAGGAGATTTATAAAAAGATGAAAAAGTATGATGAAATGATGAAAACTGTCTTAGAGAACAAAAGAGAGATTGAAAATCTGAAGAAGAAATTGAACGAGAAGGAACAAGAAAATATGAAACTAAGAAAGGACATTGAAAAACAAGATGAAAACATTGGAGAACTGAGTCAAAGGTCGAGAATGATGAATATTGTAATCAATGGCATTCCTGAAAAGCCTAAGGAGAATGTTCTTGAAATTGTTACCAAACTTGGCAATGATCCAATTCCAAGAACGAATCTAAATCTTTTTAGGATAAAATCCGCCGCGGAATCGAACCCGCGACTTAGCGCTTACAAGGTAGACGCTCTACCCTCCAATATAACCCCAGACTGCCCAAAAAATCTTTAAAGATTACTAAAATCCTGAACTGAAGTTACCCCTTGGCCTTGGTGGCGATCGATGGCTAGTACCTACACCTTATGACGGTACCCTGCTCACGATGTAAACGCGGCTCAAATATTTTTTTTGTTTGTTTTTCAGTTGTCCAACATGGAACATGGAATGCTCTTGTTTCTCTTTGCCTTCCCCTCTTTTCGGATCATCCGCAAAAATATAGTTCACTTTTCACTCTTCATATCTCTGATTTTACACCATTTCGAAGATATTTTACCTTCAGAATTAATTAATTTCGAAGTTTTTTAACAGTTTATTACAGTAAAATCAAACAAAAAGCTCTCGCAAGCAAGAATAATTTCAGAAACGGGCATTGATTCGAGCTGTACCCGTACTTGTCCTTTCATCCGCTAAATCTCTGTGGAACATGTCTAATTCGTCAACTAGTGAAAGAAGGTATGTGTTTTTCGTTAGTTTTTGCATGAAATTAATAGTCAATTGTTAAAATATTGTTAATTAAAGTTCCGAGCTTTCGTTTAAAATCATTGCCCAAAGGATAGCGGTACGATTCGCGGAAATATTGGCGATTGAAAAAGATCTCATGGTCAGGCGGAGTGCCAACATGGCGCAGTGCTTGTGTGCAAGTAGTAAGGGACTTGTTAGGCTTTCATTGGAAACACGGTCACGTTTTTCTTGTAAATTTTACACTAAATTCAGTGTGAAGAAAACGTTTTAAATTTTGCTTTCGATTGACCGGTAGGAAAGGTGATGGTTTTCTTCCTTTTTTTGCGCTGAGTCCATGCGTAAGTCATGATGAATTGCAGATTTTAGAAACCGAGTTGTGAAATTTTTCTAGCCTCGGAAATGGGAGGCCAGTAAGATCAAACTCGATACCCTTGAGTCACAGGAATTTCCTAGTACAGCTTTTGTCACTGATTTCTGACCTTTGTCAAGTATAATTGAGGCCCTGTGCCGCAACTTTTTAACTTGGAAGTTGGTCCCAACTTGATTTTTCAAGCAGGTGTCCGTCCCTAATCAGTGATGTTCAATACACACAGCTGCATAATTTTTCACTTTTCTTGGAAACTCTGGACATTGAAATATTGTGGTCCTCTTCCCAATATATCAGCCTCGCCAAGAGGGTATTTTAGTCATCAATTTTAATTAGGGCATTGCCATTTACCTACTATGTCCTTGAACTTAAATCCTAACCTCAAAATGGCTGTGAAGTTACAATCCCCTTTGTTAAGGCCTCCTTATTTACCTACCTACTCAGCTATCATTTGACTACACAGCCTAGGGGCTCACTTTGAGTTGAACTTGGTGTAAATAAACTGAGCCGATACTTTCCTGTTAAAATCTGACACTTAATCTAAAGTTGAAAACAGGTAGCTGTTGTATCAGATTGGTTTAACTTTGAATCAACCCTTGGGTCCCAGGTTTATGTTGAAGGGTTTAACTTCTCAACTTTGTTAAGACCATTTGAAAGACTGTCAGAACATGTGTGGTGGGCTGGCGGGTAAAGCTTCAAAGACAGGTCTCAGGCCATCTGACGGACATAGGTCTTGAACTTTTTTTGTCACTGGTATTCGGATATGGTCAGTCTCCGAGACTGTCTGAGCATTGGTATTACAGTTTACCAAAATTCTTTGATCTTAACTCCTTCATATGGACCCCAGGATGACTAACCTTGGTTAACTGTAGTGTATCAGTATTTCTATAGAAGGGTGTCTTTTATTTCAACACATAGTTGGGTTAGGTATGTACTTACCTGAAATGAAATCAGTCATATTTTTAAATTTTTCTTTGCAAAGCCCACCTCTTGCATTTTCATAGTCAACTGGGTACTTACTGAAGTCAGAAAAATACAAACAAATAATACATTTATTTTTGTGCCTAATTCAACCAATCAGGGAGGTCATTGAACATAGCTATTTTGCATATCATGAAAGTATAGGTAGCCGTAAGAAGGGAAAACGTCATCTTTTTCAGATTCTTGTAAAATTTATGTTCAAAGAGCTGAATCATAACTTCTTTGATTTTTGACTAAATACTTCATTTCTCAAACCAATACTTAGAATTTGTTTTCCCGTTTGCTTGTGTTTTAGTGTAGATTCCTGAACATTTTAACCTGAAAAAGTATATTCCATTTCTAGTTGAACAGAAAATATGGCTGAACAAAGGTAATTTAATGTCTTGAAATGCCAAGCTAATTCATTTAAATGAAATTTTGGTTTTTGTAACAACAACCTTTAAGTACTTCTATTTAATTCAATATTTTATTTTCATAGTAAGCTTTCAAGGGCCTTTTTCACTAAACTATGTAAGTACCCTTTGGTAGAGCTGTCAGTACAAAGAGAGCCAGCCACATAATTGTGAACTTAAAGTGACAGGGGTTCTCAGCATAAAATAATCAAGTACAAACTTACTCTATCTGGTTACCTTGGTTTGTGAGAGGCATTTTTTTTTTTTTGCATGAAATATTTAAAATAAAGTTTCTATATAACACTAAACTCTTTCAAGAGATATGCAAACTTGTAACACCAACTTTTTTGCCTTTATTGTTGCAGAGGAGACAATTGGGAAGATCCCAAGAATGGGCCTGCTGAGAATGAGGCCGAACAACCAGCATACAATGGACCTCCTGGTATGGCTGTCGATGGTCTTATCGAGACCAATTGGGACCATGTAAGTACTGACTTGATCCTTTCTATTTGTTTTAATTTTGAATTCTTAAAGTATTCTTGCCATTTTACACCAGAAGCTGACTCAGAGGCCCAGGTAGGTCTAAGGGCAAACAGCTTCTTGCTTCTTTGAATCTAAAAGTTTGAGTCAAAGTCATCTTTTTTATGGTCTTTTGGATCTCTAGGAATCTTGTCTTGTCATGAAAACTTATTTTATTTCCCGTATGATTTCAGGTGGCCGAAAATTTTGATGACATGGAGCTGAGTGAGGAACTTCTCCGTGGTATCTACGCCTATGGTTTTGAGAAACCGTCTGCCATTCAGCAGCGTGCTATTATTCCATGTGTGCGGGGTAATGATGTGATTGCCCAAGCCCAGTCAGGTATGAATTTTTTGATAAAGAAAACAGCAGACTATTTTTATTCATTTTATAAATCCTAAATTTCCCTTACAGTTGCCATCATGTAGTCAACTTTCATTTTCTTTTGATTGGTGTAAGAAATAAAATGCTCAAGGAATTATTGTATCAAAAGTTCTATATTGTTATCTTACAGCAAATTTAGAGATGTTGATAAGAATACAGTAGGTAACATGCCATTCAATGAGGTCACTAGCAATAAATGAGCTGTTTCTAATCAGAAATCTACAGTCAAAGGTTAGGGCCTCCTAGTCCTTAGTAGGTACCTAACATCAACCAGTCAATATGGTTTTTACTTCCATAAGGGGTGTCTGGTTGTGTTGAAATTGGCAAAGTATTTGGGAACATCTCATCTGTCTTATTTTTATGGATCACCCATTATGTTTTGTTCTAATTCTGTTATCACTACTTGTTATGGAGAGTTGTGTTTTAGTTTCATTTTGAGATAAATGTTTAGCATTCTTATCAATGTGTAAGAATAGAAATGTGACTGGGCTCAAAAGAATGTGCTGGTGTTGGGTTTTTTCTTCTTTTCAATCTGGTGGAAGCACACCATGCCTAGACAGTCACCATTTTAGATGTACACCATATAACTTTGATTTGGTGTGCTCACAGTCACGTTTTTTGCTATCTGAATATTTTTCTTTCTGATCAGTTCTAGTTTAAATTAAAATCTATGCCTGTTCAACTCACCATTTGATGTTATATTGCAATATGAATGAATTGGTTTGATAGGTATCATAGAAAGTCCTAAAGACCTTACACCAAACTCAACCTGATTGAAGTCAATAACCTATACTCTGTGGTAATAAGTACATGAAATATGAGGCTAAGGTTTGCTACACAGTGTAGTTAGACTACCAGTGCACTGGGTGACACTGGTTACCAGGGCAGCTTGATGTTAGTAATGTGATGTCACCTGGGAACAAAACCAATCTACATATAAATCTGATTAAAGTAGTATTTCTTGGATGTTGTAAGATTGGTTTAAAACTATAGGATTCTGATCAAAGTAGACGTCTACTGTCTTTAACCAAAGACAAAACAGGTCCCGGGTTCGTTTTATGGCAAGGGCAAAGTTTTTTCGGCTCTTTGCTTGGAGTTTGGGATGCACTCAGCCTCATGAAAACAATTGAGTTGCTACTTTAATCGAGTAGCGACCAGTGGCGGTATTACCAGCATAAAAAGATTATTGAAATATGAAAATTGATTGCAAAGGAGGCACTTAGTAATGCTGTGATACCTACCTATCCACAAAAAGTCGTGAAAAAGCTCTACTTTACCACAAATAATTTGAGATTTGATTGAACTTTTCTTTTCTCAGGAACGGGAAAAACGGCTACGTTCTCCATTTCCATCCTGCAACAGGTAGACCAGAACATCAAGGAGTGTCAGGCTCTGATCTTGGCCCCCACTCGGGAGTTGGCCCAACAGATCCAGAAGGTATGCCAAAGATCTTCACTTTCACAATACCACAAGTACCACATACATCATTTCTGATAAAGAGGTATAAGCCTCACTTGAAAATTTATACTTCAGAATCTTTAGATATTTACATATATTTATAATTTTAATGTTCTTTATGGGAGGGAAAAAATCTTGAGCTAAAAAATGCAGATCCAATCTAATACAAAAAACGATCTAGAAATTATTTTGTGACTTATGCTTCTTTTTTTATTATCAGAGGCCACATGTCTAATAGGTATCTCTATGTTTACACAGATGTGCCTGATTTTTTCATCATATGATTAATCATTTTTTGAAAAAATCGGAAGCTAATGTAACCATGATATGTACGATTATGACTAGTAAGCAAAAGTTTTACCACATTTTCACTTGCATATCTGGTAGTCTACTTGTGCTGTATTTATGACCTTCAACACAAACTGGTTTTCTATTGGGATTACCCATGTAGTGAATAAGTGAATGTGAATTAGGTAGTTTGTTGTTAGGTGAGGTACGTGTGCACAGAATTTAACATTATAATCAGTTCCTGGAGTCTTTGTAGCAAATGTTGGGGCTTTTGACTACTAGGGGATTTTACTTTCTTCTAGGTACTAATTTTCTTTGATTATTTTTGATTTGTTTGTTTGGTTGTTTGTTTGATAGAATTGATTATTGTATTTATTATATTAAAAGTTTCAAAGTCAAGGACTATTAGGCCATTTTTCCAATGGGTAAATTTCATTGTACTTACTTACTTTATGCCAAACAAGAATATTTGATTCATGGATGGTAATTTGTATTATAATTGAATTTGGTCTTTGTCTAGGTCGTGATCGCGCTGGGTGACTTCATGTCCGTGTCGTGTCACGCCTGCATTGGTGGCACGATCGTGCGCGACGACATCCGTAAGCTGGAGGCCGGAGCCCAGGTGGTCGTCGGAACCCCTGGTCGTGTGTTCGACATGATCAGTCGAGGCGCCCTGTCCACCAAGCAGATCCGGATGTTCGTTCTGGACGAGGCTGATGAGATGTTGTCGCGAGGGTTCAAGGACCAGATCTACGACGTGTTCAAGCACTTGAACAATGACGTGCAGGTATGTACGCCTTGTATCTATAGCAAATGTATTATTATTATTATTTTTATTATTTTTGTTGTTGTTTTAATTCTCTAGAATATGTTGTTTATACTACCATAATAGGACTGAAAAGTCCCTTTACTCTTGCAGTCTAATCAAGGTCTTATAGTCTAAGCAAGTACATCATTTTCAAGTCAATTTTTGAAGAAACTCGCGTTTTTTTTGTAAAGAACCTCACTATGAATGAATCATACATAGCTGAATATGAACCCACCGTGGACGAATAGAATTGTCTGACGTGACCATTTTTTAAATTCACCTGGCTCTCTTCTATAAACCAGGGAGGCATTTGTATATTGTGACACTTTTTTTCTTTCTTTCCTTATCCTCTAGGAAGGGAAGTAATGAAATGTAATCAGCTGAATTTTTCCATGGTCAGTTTTTGCTATCGCAACATATAATCCCTAGAAATAGAACCTAATCTTTATTGTGTTATTTTACCCTTAGGTTATTCTGCTGTCGGCTACCATGCCCGCTGACGTGTTGGATGTCAGTATGAAGTTCATGAGAGATCCAATCAAGATCTTGGTCAAGAAAGAGGAGCTTACGCTAGAAGGTAAACATTTTGGGACCCTTTGCCAAATTCTGAAGACAAGCTATACCTTCAGAATTTTGGCTTCGAATATATTGAAATCCGGCAAACTTTCCAACATCGCGACGACCTATGAACTCAAAGCGAGAAAGTTTTAGATAACACTTCAGTCGTTATTTTAAGACCGGTTTTAGCGTCACTTGTGTTAAGCTACGCCGAGCAAGACCAATAAATGGATGGGTGACCTAAAGGAATAAAGGGAGAACGGGCTATAGTCTTGATTTTAGATCATTACATGAAAGTAAAATCAAATCAATAGTAATAATAATAATAATAATGAAATGGATATTAAATAAATTAGGTAGGTACATAGGTGCTGATTTTCTTTAACCACGATCGAATAAAATACGGGCTAAAAAATTCCCGGAGGGACGGACCCAGCTTCTTCCCTTAACTCCCGCACTCTTTCCCCTCTAACTCTCCCACTCTCTCCCCGACATAAAAACAAATCTTTTTCCTCGCTTTTCTTGAAAATATACGTACGGGGTTTTTGTTGATTTTCGTCGGGGATATTTTGACGACATACCCACAGGAAAAGGTTGTGTACACCTACAGGAGAGAGTTACGAGTATTTAAAGGAGAGAGTTTTCTTCTGTTTCATTCAGGATTTCCAGTGAAAGGGAAAGGTCCTGTGAATTTCACTCATTTTACCAGGAATGAAAAATCCCCGTTTATCCAGCTGCCTAAGGACATTTTGAAATATTTACCTACAGTTAAGTACCTACGTATATGTATGTATGTATGTATGTATGTATGTATGTATGTATGTATGTATGTATGTATGTGTGTATGACGTTCATGTGTAGTTGGGACGTTATCGTTAGTAGAAAATCGCCCATCTCATGAAGAACTGACAAGGGACCTGAATAGGAACATGATACAGAACAGGCAATTGGACATGCTACAACACAGACTACGTGAATCTAATCAATTGTATTATGATTCTTCTCGTAGATAGCTTATCTGTAGCCTGTACATATCTTCTGTTATTTCTGTCCCTGTTTTGTAGCTGTACTTCTGGCGTAAAACGCTGATTTTATCCTTCTACCTAGGTAGGTAGTTGCGTAAGCAAAATGAAAAATTCGTCTTGAAGAAAAAAGGAGTAAACTGTGAGTCTCTTATTTCTGTACCTATTTTAAGAGGAAAAATGAAAAGAGGAAATTCGCTACCTACGTAATAAATAATAGTACCTGCTATAATTTATGTATGGAGACAGCGGACATATTCATGAAAACCTCCATGTTTCTCGCAAACTTTGGCGTTTCCACAATATTGCAAAAGTTTTCAGTCCTCCACTCCTCCCCTACCCTCCTTTAACTCACACTCTGCGACACACACACATTATATCTATAATACACATTCGTATATACATACATAGGTTATTTATACAGTCATATATAATGTACTTATCTAACTAACTTACTTCGGAGTTCAGATTTCAGAAAATGGCCGCCTCTTGTCCTACTAATTGGATTAAGCTGTAGTCGAAGCTTCAAGATTCGACAGCAAAAGTCTCCAAACTTTGAACAGCCAGTGTCGACGGCAAAGTTCGACTGAGGACACATTTCGAGCTGGTAGATTAGAGCTCCAAGGAGAAAGTCCGCCCCGGGTGGGAATCGAACCCACGACCTAGCGCTTGCCAGGCATGAGCGCTACCCTCTAAGCCTCCATTCGGTAACAAGCCCGCCTCCTCGTTATCACCTCACCCAGCCTAAGAGGAGCCGAGAAAAGGCATTTGATAGGACATAATAATTATTATCAATAAAATATTCTTGAATATTTGCATCAATAATTGAAATCTACGAGTATTACTAAAAGCTGGAGATTTAAATAAGCCACCATTAATAGATTCATCATTTAAATCGTATTTTTTCCATAGACAGATTTCCGTTTCAGCGATGTTAATTTGCCCCCCCCCCCTCCTTCTATCCCAACTCCTATTGTCAAACGGATCATAAATAGAGAATTTGTTCCGAGGCAATTATTTTTATGACAAACATTACTAGCGATAAAAGCGTCATAAGTACGATTTATAGTTCGTTTATGGCCCCTTTTTTTGCCGGTGATGTACTGCTTTCTGCATGAGCGGATCTGTATTTCCGAACCAGAGCGCTCAGGGGAAAGTCTTGGCGGACAAAAGTTGCGCCGTTTTGGAATGCCATGACCAAATCGGTCTTACTGCCTCGGTGGTGCGGTCAATTAAAGGTACCTTCCTTGGTGGCGTAGTGGTCAAGATGCTCACCTGGTAATAAGGAGGACATCAGTTCGATTCCACATTTCATGGAATTTTTACCGTCAAGATTCTTGGAGAATTTGACCTCGATAATAGAAGGAGAATGGTGTGGGGCTAAAAGGTCTGTTAATTTACACAGGTTGTATCCATTTACCTATTTAACTGAAGAAAAAGAAGAGATGGGAAAAATTAGGTAGAGGCAGGAGGAATGAAGAAGAAGAGGAGGAGAAAAAAAATGATTTCATCTAGCAGCCTCTCTTCGCCTCCTTCTTCCTCCTCCTCCTCCTGCATTATTTTATCTCCCTCCCTCATTCAAATTCATTTCCTGTATTTGATTTGATTTGATTTGATTGGATGTGTGCATACTGACTAGAGCCAGCCCGTTCTCCCTTTATTCCCAATATAATGTTTAAGTCACCCATCCATTTATTGGCCTTCCTCGGCGTAGCTCAACAAAGGTAACGCCAAAATCGGTCTTAAATTAACGACTGACGTGTTATCTAAAACATTCTCGCTTTGAGTTCATAGGTCGTCGCGACAAATTTTAAGATCAGAGCTCATTTGTGTGAGAAAATGTGAAAAAAAAATCCCCCAAAAACCAGTTTTTTGACTTTGTGGTTCTCTGGACGAAATTTGCACCAACATTTTCGTGATCCTGGTAAAAAGACCTTTAATTTGATATATAGATCGACCAGGTTTGGATAAGTCCTTCTATGGGGACAGACAGACCGACAGAAGACACCGAAGCGAATACAATAGTCCGTCCACTATACCTTTTATTATTAGTAATAATAAAGGAAGGACGGACTAAAAAGCAAGGAGGAAAAAAAATACACAGTTAGAAAAAAGGAGTGAGATCCCCCACAAAAACACAAATGTGAAAAAAAAGGCCAAGTTCCTATCGAAAAAATTCGACCTATAAAAGTGGTGAGATCAGAAAATCAAGGCCAAATCTGCATTCCTAGTTTTTCGTGTTTGCTGAAAATGCTGAATCTCCATTCTCCATTCCTTCAACTTTCTTTCAATTTCAACTTGGCATTGTTTTTTCCTTCTCAAATGAATGAAGGTATGTACCAATTATTAACATGAAAATAATAGGAAAAAAATAATGTCAAGTTGAAATTGAGAGAAGGTTGAAGGAATGGAGATTCAGCATTTCAAGCAGACACGAAAAACTGGGAATGCAGACTTGGCCTTAATTTTCTGATCTCACCACTTCTATAGGCCGACGTTTTTGGATTAGAACTTGGCCTCTTTTTTCCACATTTGTGTTTTTGTGGGGGTTATCATTATTATCATCATCATCCATCATCATCATCATCATCATCATCATCCATCATCATCCATCATCATCCATCATCATCCATCATCATCCATCATCATCCATCATCATCCATCATCATCCATCATCATCCATCATCATCCATCATCATCCATCATCATCCATCATCATCCATCATCATCCATCATCATCCATCATCATCCATCATCATCCATCATCATCCATCATCATCCATCATCATCCATCATCATCCATCATCATCCATCATCATCCATCATCATCCATCATCATCCATCATCATCCATCATCATCCATCATCATCCATCATCATCCATCATCATCCATCATCATCCATCATCATCCATCATCATCCATCATCATCCATCATCATCCATCATCATCCATCATCATCCATCATCATCCATCATCATCCATCATCATCCATCATCATCCATCATCATCCATCATCATCCATCATCATCCATCATCATCCATCATCATCCATCATCATCCATCATCATCCATCATCATCCATCATCATCCATCATCATCCATCATCATCCATCGGTCGCGCTTCGCGCTCCCTTGGCTTCGCCCCTGAAAACTAATATCGTCCCTGAGTCTTGTCTGGAAGAAATGAAAACTGAAAACTAAAATCGAAAGAAAACATTAAACGTAGGAGAAGTTTTGCTGGCCTCAAACCTTGTTCCCTGTGTATTTCTTATGGGAGAACTAAAAAAAACGTCAATATCTCGGGAACAGTTTGGAATTTCGGGATTTTCCGATTTTTCCCAGTACCTACAAAAAATAAGGAATCCAATGGTGAAAACCGCATCTTCCTAGCTCATCTAGAAGTGGGTTAGAATTAGTATGAGTGAGTGAGTGAGTCAGTCAGTCAGTCAGTCAGTTACACAAGGGGCTGTATATATTTAGGACACGAAACATTTCGACGCACTTTTACCCCTATCATAACTCCGATAATTTTCAACGTGATGTCACGAAATTTTGACCGTATCTCAAGTATAATTACTTATTATGCCTGCGAAAAATTTCACGAAATTTTGACCATATCTTAAGTATACTTGCTTATTATCCGAAGTTCTTGAAAATCGCTTATTTTACGAACGACTCACTGATTCACTCATCAACATTATGAGGCACTTCCCGATGTCGTACAAACTTGAAATTTGGTAGGATGGTAGGTTTTGATGAGTACGAGTAAGTAAAGGGAAATTTCTGAAAATCGGAAAAAGTTGCAATGGGCTCCGCCCACAGGCGGAATTAACCGCGTTTGGGCGGTTTTCAGTAAACGGTTAGAATAAACGAAAAAGTTATGTGAGTAGACCCCCCAAAACCATACCTAGAACCCCCAACAAAGTAATTTTTATAAACATCGGAACAACGGTTAGGTAGTGGTTTTTTTTCCGTATTTTTATACATCTAAATATGAAAATAACTTTTTATAGTTAACGGTATTTCGACTGTTTTTTTTACAGACTAAAGACCTTAGTTAGGTATCAAAAAAGATATGGGAGTATACTTCCCCCATTCCCCAAACCATACCTAAAGTCCCCCAAAAAAGTATTCTGAGTGATTTTACTCGAAAATGACTCTCACCCACCAATACTCACCAAATGTGTTTAGTTGGAGTTGTTACACTCAAAATTGATTTTAACTTTCTAAAACACTCGAAGTTTATTACGAATAATTTCATGGGGAAAATTTTCTAACTTACCAACACTCATCAAACAAACAACAGAAATTCTCGGAAAAAATTCAAACGCTCACAAAAATAGCTAGGTAATTAGGAGATAGGAGGAACAAGCTGGGTCCTTCCCTCCGGGAATTTTTTAGCCCGTAGTTTATTCGATCGTGATTAGAGAAATTAATCAGTACCTCAGTACCAACCTAATTTGTTTAATATTCAGTTTATTATTATCCTTGATTTGATTTTTGATTTTACTTTCATGTAACCGCATCGTCCTAGCTCATCTAGAAGTGGGTTAGAATTAGTATGAGTGAGTCAGTTACACAAGGGGCTGTATATATTTAGGATTCTCTCTCCCCTCTCTCTCCTACCTCCTCTCCCTCTCTCTTTCCCCTAAATTCCTCTTCTCCCTTTCTCTTCATCCCTCTTGGTCTTTTCTCCCATTTTCATCATCGATTTTCCCCGCACGCGAAGAAATTAATTCCCGCAGTATTATTTTACAATAAAATAAAATATGAAGGAAAAAAAAAAACAGAAGAATGAGAAATATAAACCGCACAAGACAGAAAGAAAACGAGGGAAGAGAGAGGGAGGAAAGAATGGGAGAGAGAGAGAGAAAAGGGATGTAGGGAGAAGGGGGAGACAGAGAGGGAGGGAGAGAGAAGGAAGAGGGATGAAAATGGGACGAAGATAATTCTAAGGATCCAAGTTTTATTTCTTTGTCCTTCCTCTTCAGTCCTCAAAGTCCCAAAACATTAGGAACAATGATAATAATTTCTGAATCGAAAACCTCAGTGGGATAGACTGGATTTAGAGTTTGAATCTGGAGGCTGGTGGTTCGATTCCAAGAAAAATTCAGCATTAAGAATCATGGTAAAACGAAATCGACATTGATTCTTAACACAATTAAAAATCATTTTTGAAAACTTTCAATGGTGTATTATTAACGAAACAGTTGAATTGCAGGAAAAGTTGAACTACAGAAATGGGACGACAGAAAAAGAGGTCGACAACAGGACTGAAGAGACCAAGAAAGTTCAAAATACCACGAGAAGACGGGCTGAAAAATTAAAACAAGAAAAATCAATGCGGGGCCATTTGTGTCACACCCAAATTTATTTTAGGGACAGAAGAGGAGGAGGAGAAAAGAATATGGAAAGATGAGAGAGGATGAGAGAGGGGAGGATGAAGATGAGAGAGGAGGAGAAGCTGAACGGACGGAGGAGAGATGGAAACGATAGAAGGGGAGAAGACTGAGAAGAGAAAGGAAATTATAGGAGAATGAGAGAGGAAAATTTTCCAAAACAGAGAAAATTAGATTGTTTACAAACTTTATAATAAACTTTCCAGCAAGACACGTGTACCAGAAGCCTCCCAGTGCGGAGGACGTGGGTTCATAAATTAACAGTCTGCTTTTGTGTTCAGGACTCAGGACTCACCGCTTCTGTTTTGTACTTGATTAAACGAATTTCGCCTACCTGTAACACAGGAACAAAGAACAAAGTTAAAACTTTAAAGGCTAAAAATTCTAAAATAGAATGACTAAAGACTATAATAGTCTAAAGACTAAAATAGGACTGAGGCTTCCAGACTAAAAAAAAAGACTAAAATACTCCTGGCAGGAATAGGACTGAAAAGTCCCTTTTTAAGAGTTTCTGACTGCCCTACGTATAAGGAGCATAATTATGTAGGTGTAGAAAATGGACTAAATGGAGTGGTAGGTGCCTAATTTTTTGGTGGGTACCCTCTGATACCTACCTAAATTTTTACTTACCCTACCGTAGGTAGCTAGGTAGGTATATGTTACTTTTAGTTTGTTGGTATAAAAAGGGCGTTAGGAATGTAGGTAGGTATGTTGATGTTGAAATAGGAGAAAATGCCGAAGGTATAGAAAAAACAAGATGCGGAAATTGTGTTTGTGAAACAAGTTTTTATTTGTTTTTTACTCATATTTTTAGCAAGTTTCAGTTTTTCTTTCTTCTTCTTTTTTTTTTCTTTCTTTTTCTTCTTCCTGATTTTCGTTTTTCTTTTTATATTTTTTTTTAACTTTATTTCTCTTTTTTTCACAAAGGTTGGCTGCAAGTGTTGCACGGTTTTCTGTTCTAAATAGTTCAATGCTCTCCTTGTTTCTTCTTCTATTTTAATTTTTTTCATTAGGTTGCACAACCTGGAGCAACATATTTTTTTTTGCAAAAAAAATGTACATAGGTAGAAGTTCGACCTAATTAGTAACTATAAGCTATTATAGTAAAAAAATTAGATAAAATTACGAGTTACCTACGTTCCCGTTTGGAAATACCGAATTTTAATTAAAATTGCTGTTTCCCCCCAAAATTTTAAAACATTATCCCTATGTATGAAATTTCACGAGAAAATGCATAAGTATTATGACGTCACAGTGTCGGGTGATGTCACCAAATCGCGATTTTCGTAATTTATTCCTTCTTCGGGCAGAATTTATACCCGGTACAAGGCCAGAAGTTTGAACTTGGAAGATGGAGCAGGGGTTCCCTAGTGTGATGTTTTCTGGAAATGTTTTTTTTTTTTTTTTATGAAAAATAAAATCCCTTTCCTTTTTTACTCTCATTTATTACGAAAACTCGAATTTTATTAGACCCACCCTTCTTCTATTATTCAAAGTTTAAAAGAAAATAAAACTGGAAAAAAAATCTGAAAAGTTTAAAATACCTATAACAACAACAACAAAAATTTCAGAAAGTTTGAAATAAAACAACGAAAAAAAAAAAAAAAAAAAACTTGTAAAGGTATCTACCTAAAATAATATCCATATCGATCGGTGTATATTATTAATGTGATATCAGCCAATTTTTTTGAAAAGTTTTTGCCGTTGAGGTTTTTTTTAACTGAAAGGAAAAGATTTCATTGGAAAAACAGATTTTTTTTCTTTTTTTTTACTGAAAAAAGATGAGTTTTAAATTTCAATATTTTATTAACAGGAAGAAGGGCGGTTTCCGTTTATTGACACAATGCTTCGGTCACTAACAGACTACAACTCTACAAGCTACAAGTTAGACGGAAAAGGTACAGATTCCTAAAGGCGTTTTTACTTTCCTTATACCATAATAAGGAGATGTTTGGTAAACGGGAAATGCATTAAATCGAGATTCAAAAGGTAGATATTGGTGGAAAATCGTATATTTGAAAGTGTTAGAATTATTCTAAAATGAGATACCTATTTCATCAAAATATCAATTTATTTTCAATATAAAATTTTAACAGCTACTACCGCTGTGTCGGAAATCTTGCCACAGGACAAGATCAGTCAGAGATTTTCCTGTTGTCATTTTAATTCTATCTGTTTTCAATAAAAATAATTATATTGTGTATTATTTAATTTTATTCAGAGGTAATTGCCTATAGGTGTGGAACGCAAGTAGGTATTGCATTCAGGCTGAATGAAATTCAATATTGCATTCAGCCGTTAACTTTTAGGCTGAACTTCAGCCTAACTTCAAAATATTACTCTCGGTTTTGTAATTTCGCCTCAAAATGGCACCTGTACATTTAATTTTTCTATTGTAAAAAGTTTTACCGGAACTTCATTGTGGTGGGGTTTTAGGGGAGTTTGATTTGAGTTTTAGGGGAGGTAGACTGAGGGGGGCTCGAGATCAAAAAAGGATCAACTTCATCTTGTCAAACAATAATAATAATAATAGACTCTTGAGTGGAAGGCAACCACTAGGCGAGGTTAACGCCTTAGGCGTTCTCTACCACCTAACCCTTAGAGCTCCATTAGTATGTGGGAGTAGAGGAAGAGTAGGAGGAAAAGAAAAGCTAAGAAGATAGAGAAGGAAAAAAGACAAGAATGAAAGGCGTGAGAAGGAGAGAGAGAGGGAGGGAAGCATTTTCTCAGAAGTCTCTGAATTATATCAGAAAATGATAAGAAAGATAGGGAACAAGACGAGTTGAAATTGGTAGGGTTTTAGATCACAACTTATCAAATATACGAGAAATTATTTAGACTATACTGGGGTAAAAGGACTTTTCAATCCTATTCGGGCAGAATAAACAAGGTATATTGTATTCTTCAGTCATTATTATTACTGTTACAAACGTTCCTCCTTACACCTTAAACTGGGTCTACTGTACACTTACACTTTACAGTAGACTGTACACTTATAGTGAAGTCGAACGATTGGAACTCATATAAAATAGGGAAGTTCAAAGGATTTTGGAGGAAAAAATAGTGCGGGATTTTTGTCATCTCCACTAATCGAACCATTTTACAGGCGATACCCACCAACATCGATTGATGGCGAACAACCCTTCTTTATATAATTATAATTTATATTAGGATAGTACCAAATTTTAATCGGAGATGGACAGGTAAATAAACAAACCAAATTGTATAGGATTTAACAAAGGTTATTAAGTACATAAATACCTCTGAATTCTCTGAAATAAAATTATTAGGTACTTAATTGATGAGTAGTTTGTAATATTTTAATCTCTTACTTGATAAAACAGTAAGCGAATACAGGTAGTCCCAGAGTCTCAGCTATTGAATGAGGATAAAATTCCATACCTCGGCTGGGATCGAACCCACGCCCTCCTGATTACCAGGCGAGCGTCTTGACCACTACACCACCGAGGGAGGTGTGATTTACTATTAGGGATCAATCAATCTTTTCTGCTTTCCTAGACTGGACTGGAAGCAGCCATGCAGTCAATCAAGCTGCTTCCAAGATATTTTAATTTTAGTATTTAGAGTTTAAGTTTAGACTGTCAGCATAGAACTTAGGCCAAGTTGTGCCATTCTCCCAGTATAAACAGTGTAATCGTGCACCCCTTTATTGATATTTGATATAGGTAATTTTGTTTATGTTATAAAAGTTATAATTTTGTTTATGTTATAAAAGTTACAATTTTGTCAACAGAGGGCTGAGACACCTCGTGTAAGACATAGGTATATAAATGTAGGCCAGGGACCCGGGGGTAGTTCCAAACTTGTGTTCACGTGGCACTCGGCACGCTTACGTATTGTCGTGTCATATACATAATATAATTCTGTCACACGTGTCAGTTCATATCTATTACCATTTCTCAAAAAGTGCATGCATACCTTTACCCCACTGCGAAACTTTGCCCCACCCTACCCTCTATCTAATACCTACCTATTTACTTGTCTAATATATGTATGTACTTACTATGTAATATATGTAGTTCTGTCATACTTGTGTCAAATGCTAAGTAAATAATCCTCATAACATGTAAGGGATATTCATACCTA
The DNA here is from genome assembly GCF_000475195.1 of Diaphorina citri. Classification (NCBI taxonomy): domain Eukaryota; kingdom Metazoa; phylum Arthropoda; class Insecta; order Hemiptera; family Psyllidae; genus Diaphorina; species Diaphorina citri. The sequence goes on along the minus strand of NW_007378626.1, from coordinate 56,213 downwards.
TAATAAGTCTGTATTTCCTTTTTCCTTAATCCTACGCCTTCCTATTCCTCTTTCCTTAACTTTATCCCCCCTCTTCCCGCGTTATCCTCCCTTCCCTCCTCTCTTATCTTTTCTCCTACCCCTTTCTTTTTTTCTTTTTCCTTGACCGTCCCTTCTCTCTATCGACCTTTGTCCTAACAAGGTATCAACTATCAAGTTAGGTATCCCACTTCCCTTCTTTAGAGTTCTTTTTTCCCACCTCTATCTATCCCTCCCCTCTCTCTATCTATCCCTCCCCTCCCTCTATCTATCCCTCCCCTCTCTCTATCTATCCCTCCCCTCCCTCTATCTATCCCTCCCCTCTCTCCTTTTTTGGTTTTTTTTTTTTTTTACTTTTTTTAACCTATCATTCACCGAAAATGGTGATTATTCCACTTGGATTTTAAGACCACCAGGAGATATTATTATGGGGTTTTTAGCTTCCCCATTTAAAAAGCTCACCCCACACCACTGGGCCCCTGTTTGTGTTTACTTTAAATAAATAGGTAGGTACCGCGTGTTTCTTTCTGAATAGAAACCCCTCCAGAACTTACCTTTACCTTCAGAATACCTACGAGTATCATAGGTATTGTACCTACAGTTATCTTTCTCTATATAGGTAGGTACCTATAATGTATCGTTACCTAGGTTTCCTTAGGTAGGTAATTAGGTATACTATCTTTTCAATTTTTCATAACTTTCTACCTATCTATGTATCTACGTACATACCTTCAGTTATGTTCACCTTTCTTTCTGTTTTTCCATCTTCTGAATATACCTACCTTACTACTTGAGGATAATATTCCATACCTCGGCTGGGATCGAACCCACGCCCTCCTGATTACCAGGCGAGCGTCTTGACCACTACACCACCGAGGTAGGTGTGTGTGACACTTTGTGTCACTTTATGTGAATTTTTGTGAAAAAACAATAATGACACTTTGTGAATTTTTATCAAACCCACTGTCCCCCATGTTCTCGAAATGATATTCCTGACAAAGAGTTTTCCGGAGTGAAAACTGAAGAAAACCTCCAAACTCGAACTCCAAATTTGAAGATGAAGTCCGAAGAGAAAGAGAGGCAGAGAAGGATGAGAAGAAACGGAAACAGAAGAAGAACGAAGGAGAGAATGAGATAGGGAATAAGAAGGAGATGAAAAATGAAAGAATACGAAGGAGATAGGGACGGCAGTAAGGAAAAAGCAAAAATGGAGACGAGGAGAAGAAGAAAGAACGAGAAGTTCATATGTATAAGGAGAAGACGTAGAAGGCAAAATAAAGAAATGGGAAGAGTAAAGTATAAAAGGGCAAGGCGAAGAAGAATGAAGAACAGAAGAAGAAATGTAAAGAAAATGTAAAGGAAGAAAGGGAAAGAGGAGAAGAAGTACGAGAAGAACAGGAGGAGAGAGAGAAGGAAAAAGGAAGAAGGAGAAGGAGACTTTCTCTCTTCCAACTTTTCACTCACCGAAAACCAGCACGTGAATAATTTTTAATTGAAAATCGAGGGCACAATAACTCCACTGACAGCAAAATAGGGGCCATAGGAGGGGAAGAGAAGGAAAGTAGGGGAGGGAGACTGGAAGGCAGACAGTGAAAGGAGGAGAAGGGACGGAGAGGAGAGGAGAGGGAAGACAAAGGAAAAAAGAAGAAGAAATGGGAGGGAGAAAGCTTTGTTCAAATTAGAAAATGTTTTGGGCGAAGAAAATCATGATGAATTTTCGGGAATTTCGGGATCGTTTTGTTTTGGAAATTGCTTTTGCTGGAAATAATGAACGCTTGCCTTCTCTACAATAAATTATTAAGATTATTGTTCCGATTTACATACTTGACGTTTTTCGTCAGAGCTTAGGCAAAATTTCTGAGTTTTCTCGCCTTTAGCTTCGTAAGAGTGGTCCGGACATGTTTGGTGTTAAATGGGGGATTTTCTTCTGCTTCTACTTCTTTTTCTTCTTCTTTCTCTTCTTCTGAAGGGGGGGGGGGGATTTAATACCGAGCTCCTCTGAAACAAAATCACATCTAGCCTTTACTTTTCTCTATTTTCCTGTTACAACTTAGAACCCCTGCAGCTCAAATTGAGAGCACTTGCGTACCCCTATTTAGGTATATGTAGAGAGGAAAAGTCAGATTTTGACCCAGTCTATCACCCCTCAAAATTTTATTTATTGAGTTTTGGACACCCTGTAAAACTAAATGAATGATCTTATTTCTTGTTCATCCTGTATATTATGGAGGATCTTGTTCCTACGTTTTGGAGTAGAGAATAAAGAGCTCATGTGTCATGCCGAAGGAATAAATTTCCATTCCATTTCTCTCACCAATCTCTCACACCCACTTCTCTCCCTTCTCTCTCTCTCTCTCTCTCTCTCTCTCTCTCTCTCGCCAGCTCTCAAGCCCACCAAATCCCACACTCCTTTATTGCCCCTTCATTTTCATCTCTCTTCCCGCTTCCCGCACTCTTCTTTAAGTTGAGCCTTCATTTTCCTCTCTCCTCCCGCCTGGCTCCTTGATGAATTAAGCAAGTTTCAAGTATGCGTCTTCCATTCCTCGCATGCTTTGTGGCAGACAATGGAAACAATAGCAGGCTTGGAGAGCGTGATGATGAGCCAGGGGTGGTTCCGAAAGGTCTGGCCGTTGCTGAGTAGAGTGAGGCCAGTAGGTGTCTGAAATTTGGCTGGATTTATTTTGAAAATGGCATTTGGGGCAAAAATACTGAATATAAATATGTCAAAAGCTAAAGCTAAACGCCGAATCATAGAGGTAAAATTAAAATGGATCAGTTAGAATTAGAAGTTTAAATAAAACGCATCTTTTTTTTAGCTTGAAAAAAAATCCTTCTCAATTGATGGGTAGCATTTTACTAATTGAAAAAAGAAACAAAAAATCATCTAGGAATTTTACTAAAAATTTAACCCCGCCCCATTTTCATCCATCTGCCTGTTTTGCCCCTCAAATGTACACCCCTGTTTCTACTAACGTTCAAACCCCCATACTATATTGAGCTCCATACATACCCTCATATGTTAGGAGCCTATTTACCCTGTATACACACAAGTACATACATAGCTTTATTAGACTAATATTCGAGTCCCTATATCATTAATCTTTACAATGTACAATGGATTGAATTATCTGCCGGTCTACTGGGTGGATCCAACTCCAAAGTGAGGATTTGGCATGAAATTATTGGTAAAAGTAGAGCATTTTTGGGAGCTAACGAAGTTTTTTTTTGTGACAGGATTCTCAATTACGTGAGATCTTCCATCCAACCAACTAGTTTTCGTAGTTTTCGCCCCACATGAAGTGTTATACGTATTAAAGGGAACTTACTTGAAAGTGGGATGTAGATACGCTACCTTAAATTTATCCTCGAAATTAATACCTACAGGTGTTGAGCATTTGAGCTCTCTCTCTCTCTCTCTCTTTCTCTCTCTCTCTTTCTCTCTCTCTCTTTCTCTCTCTCTCTCTTTCTCTCTCTCTCTCTTTCTCTAATTCTCTGATATGTATCTCTTGAAGGATTGTAACGATTTCAAGTCTCAAGTGTTGTATTCCCATATTGTAAAGTGCTACTTATTATGTACTACTTTGGAACTTGAAATCGTTGAATATTTGCCATTATAAGATCCAAAGTCGGGCTTTTCTCAGCTTTTCGTTAAGTCAGTATTGAATTGAAGCTTGCCACTGTGATCAGATCCTTTTGGATACCTACTTGTTGTTTTGATATCTACATAAATGTTCTTGGGAAAAAAAGGGCCATCCTTTAACTGTGCACTTGTTGCTCCTAGAGTAATTTATTATTGATCCCGCCTTGGACCTGAAGGATCTCTGGGAATGGGGGCAGCTTCATTGGATGCTGACTGTCAAGGGTCGTAGATTGCTCTGGAGTCTAATGAGTTCGGGAATGTTAAATGCCAGCACAGCATTAGGAGGCAATACATGTACAATAATGTACATGTACGTTATAGGCACCTACATATCAATTAAATAAATAAAAAATCTGTCAAGGAAGCTAGAGACCCGGAAACGTGTTTTTTTTTTTAAACCCGTGGCAAAAGCACGGGTGAAACCGTCAAGAGTTTGTACAAAAGACTTCCACATTTATAATGCAGTGTAGCACTTCGCATTTTTATCGTATAGGAACTACAAAGTATATTTTATACGTTACGTTGTAGTATATTTTATACGTTGAGTTACATTATATTGAATTCATTTTCGTCAGAAGCGCTCGGTACAAAGTCAACATTTATTTTTGCTCTCATTTTCACGTACATGTGCTCCCCGGTGCTGACGGAATGTCAGTGGCGGGGTTACACTTGATGCTGACTCAATAGGAGAGGTGTCAGATGTAGCCTCCACGAAGAGAAACGATTTTATCGGCCAATACTTCTACCGTTTCTATCAAACCAAATTTTTGCGTGAAAAAATGTGCCTTTGATGAAACGGACACGGAAAGCTGAAGAAGGAGAGCTGTGGTCACACATGTACAGTGTACACAGTAATGATGCTGACTGAGTATCAGTGGCGGGGCTACACTTGATGCTGCCTCAATTGGTTTTTCGGGCAACTACGTGCTATTACAAGTCAAGCGACTAACCTATCAATCTGCAACGAACCTTAGACGGTAATTTTCTGTTTTTGGTGAGACCAGCACTACCTGTTTTTCGGGCGTTTTTCAATTTTAGAAAAGTCACTGATTGTGAGACTGAGAATAAGGGATGACGTCCCACTGTTCGAAATGACTCTTGTACGGTGCACCCTCTTCCTTCTCCCCTACTGTCATTTGCCCTCATTCTCTCCCTCTACTAATCTTTTACACCCACTCCTAAACATTCCTCCTTCCTCCCATGATTACTACCCATCCTTTCCATTCTCGTCACTTCTTCCCTCCATCACTCCAAAGTTGGGGCGTATCTTTCTCTACATTTCTCATTTTTCTAGATTTTCTCTACTGAACTTTCATGTTTTAAATGTTGTTTTTTTCTCTCTCCCAACTTGTTTCTCGAAGGTATTACAAATGAAATGTTCTCTGTGTTGTAAGTTGGATTTGCTCTTTTTTTCCTTCCTTTTGTGATTTAGTTTTAGAATTGCGGTTATATTTAGCTTTTTAATACGCATCATCCTTCTCAGAACATGTTTTCATCCTTTTCAGAACTCGAGTTAACTCGGGTAATTAGAAAAGAACAAGGTAATCCTTGTTCAAGGTAATCCTTGTTCAAGGTAATCCTTGTTCTTACCGCTATAGGATGACGGTATAAGATGTCCCTTTACACTCTTTAAAGTATGTCCTTTCAGTTTTGCACCCTTTGAAAGGCAGTCATATTTAGTAGGAAACTGTCCATCTTAGGTAACTGTTCTTCAGAATTTAATCAAGTGTCTCCTTATCTACTTTGAAAGTTTGAAGACTTCTTTTCTGATTCAGTTCTTTGAAATTGCAGCGAAAATACCCTCGATCAATCTATTTTGTTTGATAGAAGTCAAACGTCACTGCGAAGCTCTTTAGTGACGGGAGTATTACCCTCTATTCGCCGGTAAGCTGACCGCCTCCTTTTAATAATCTCACTCAGACTGTATGGGGCCGAGAAAAAGCAGCAGGCCACAATTGCATAGGTGGTCTGCAATCCGGATACCATCCAAACGCAACGCTTGCAGCTATCCATCAGGAACTGGTGCATTCGTGCAATCGCCGCCAGCCTCTAATTACCTAATTGAATAAGACTTACTTTATCATGGACACTCGTTGCTATCTTGAAAGCCCAGAAGAGTAAGTCTAATTAATGTATTGACCGTTGCAATGAACTCTCAAGAATACGTAAGATTCATACCTAATTGAATATCATTACTACCCGAGAGCTGTGTCTAGCTGATGGAGTTTCAACAGCAATTTCATCATTGGGATCACAGGACATAAGTCAAGACACATGTCTCTACTAAGCTCAACCTGTCTCCTAGTTAATCCTTCTTTTCTATCCAGTCTTCCTTTTCACCTGGATCTTCTTCCTTATCCTTCCACAATCTCATTTTCTCCTGCTTGATAGTTTTGTTTCCTCCCTTATTGTTGTTTATGTCCCGACGGAAGGTTTATGAAGGGCTTGATGTGTATTAAAGTTAAGTGTTATTTTTATCTCCGCAATCTGGAGCTATTGTTTTCAACACCCGTGTGCCCGTGCCCTCCTATGTCCTCCGTTATTACCTCCCAATCTCCCTTTGTCGCCGTATTTTTACCCTATTTTCTCTACCGTCACCTTTTCGTTTCTCCTTTTACGTTCGCCGCCCTCGCCCATTACCTTTTTTTTTCTCATCTAGTTTATTGGACAGTATGTCGTTCCTGTTTCTGCTTCTCGCTAAACCTTCGTTCTACTTAGCACGTTATCCCCTCCGGTGCGAGATGTGATTTTTATTGAACAATTGTGCGAGCAACAGGTTTTGAGTTAAGCTATAGCTTCCAGCTTTCCAGCGTTAAGTGCACGATTTATCGTTTGTTGCACACGTTTTAGCTTTGCGTTTTGAAACGCGTTTATGTGTGCTTATGATGTTTACTTCACTTCTAAGTGTGTTCAGCTTTAAAAGCTTTTGAATTGGAGTCATATAGTCCAAGACGTCTGTATTCCTTTTGCGTTCGCCTTCCTCCATGTTCGCCGCCAAGACCAATGAAGTTCACTCACGCTCAGACCCAGGTTAAACAGAGCTAGGTGAGTGGGGTGCATGAGAGTTCATCTAAGGGGCATTGAGTAACACGGTCGACCTAGTGATAATGCACTTGCCGTTTAGAGGGTCCCAAAATATCTACCTATGTATAAATTTCCGTTTTTTATTAATTTATTGTACTTATGTTATGTACGCACATCTGTGTCAATAGGATCTTAGGTAAGTATTTCTAACCTACCTCAGGGTTCCCTAGTAAAGATACCTATCTACCTTGAGTGAAAATTTTTTTCAGCAATTTCTCGATGAACTTACCTAACCAGAAAAGTTCCCCCCGAAAGAACGTCTAATGACTGAAAATAAAAACTACGTTCCCTTTTTTTCCCTGTTCAGTTTCGGGGCATTTAAAAATACACGATCTACTTTTCTTGTTCCTTTTCCTGCCTTTCCTCTGGGGTTTCCTTCCTCTCTTAATTTTCAGAAATAAATTGACCTTTCCTCGGTTTGAATAAAGCTTTTAATTCTCCTTGCTTAAAAAAGAGAGAAAATACCCCCTGAGGACTGGTTTTCTACAGGATGTTAAAAAAACAAGGGCAGTAGTGAGTGCTGACCGTTTATAAGGCTCTGGAGGACGAAGGGCTGGGATCCGGGATGATTCATGGCATTTCTCAAGGGACCAAACAAGGCTTCGCAACTCCTCACTTGCTTTTGCAGGTATACCTACCTGCAGGAGTTGTGGACCGTTAGACAGACGAAGAGACATACATACAAACAAGCTTTGAAATATACAGGCTGTCCCACAATTTATGTTTAAATTATTTTTCTCGGAGCCTGTTTGAGTGTGCGAAAAACAAAAAAACACGTACTTCTTTGATTTTCAATGCGGATATCTTTGGAATATCACGATGCGCGAAGTCCGCGAATTGGGTGCCAACTTTGGATTTTTAAATAAGAATAGTGTGATTTCATATATCACACACATACATTTGAAAATTATGTAGAAATCGCGAAATTCGCGAAATGCAAACTTCACATAGTACCTAGGTACGTTATTTAATGCTAGCTTACACGATGCGATTCTAGAGAATTTTGAATAATTGTTATCAGTAAAATTATGTAGAATAGACAATAGAACGTGGGTAAGGATTAGCTGAGAACTGCAATATACCCCGCCATTGGCGGTGGCTGGAAAACTTCAAGGATTTAGGAGGATTATTTCTTTATTATGATTCCAACTTTTTCCTAATGCTCCTAACAAAGTTTTTTCTAATGTTTTCTAACTTTTTTCTAACAATAATAAATAAGACTTTAAGTTTTGTAAAACATAAATATCGTATTCTCTTATGGAAGTATCATATTTATGTCTGAATTTCTCAATAGACAGTATACTGTTAAGGTTTAAGGTGCATACACTCTAGCGTAAACCAAAGTTGATCGACATCGACTGAATTGAGTCGTATTTCTTGTCGGGAAACTTCGGAAACAGAACCCACTCTGAAGGAACGCCATCTTGGATTTCCTAAGGTTCTAGGGTTTAGGAAATAAATTTTTAAGTGGACGTGTTTCAGGGGATATTGATTGACCAATGTGCAGATGCTCCTTTACGTTAACATAAATATCGAGAAAAGAAAATCAAGGCAGTGGAACTCAAAAGAAAATAGGTACATGAAATACTCGTATGTTCCTGATACTTCTAGAAATAGAGAGACATCTACAAGAGAGAGAGAGAGAGAGAGAGAGAGAGAGAGCAGTAAGACAAGAAGGGAGAGGTAGGGAAGGAGAGAGACATTACAAAGAGAGAGAGAGATAGACCGATAGGAGAGAGCATAGAGAGAAAGGGAAATGAAAGAAGAAGGGAGACAAATAGACAGTAATAGAAAGACATACGGGAAAATCCTGTGGCTTTTGAACATAAGTAATCTGACGAAATGCATGAATAAGAGAGAGCTAGAAGATTAAAGAGAAGGGGAGAGAGAGAAGAAGAAAAAGTGAAGCTAAAAGGAGAGAGAGAAGAGAAAGAAGAGTTGGGAGTAGAGGAAGAGTAGGAGGAAAAGAAAAGCTAAGAAGATAGAGAAGGAAAAAAGACAAGAATGAAAGGCGTGAGAAGGAGAGAGAGGGAGAATTATAGCTGGAAGGAATAAGAAAGAGGGAGAGAGAGGGAAGATGAGTGAAGTAACAAAGTAAGTCAGAGAGAGAGAGTTTGAAAATAAATAACCTGAAACCTGACGAAACACAGAGTGTAAGAAAGAGGATAAGTAGAATAAGGTGAGTGAGAGAGAGAGAAATAGACCAGAGGGAGAGAGAGAGAGAGAGAGAAAGGAGAAAATCTTCTTACTTGAACACGGATTGCCACGGGGCTGTGAAATTCTCATCCTAAGTACTATTCAACACCATCCTAAAAATAAAAAAAAAAAAAAAAAAAAACATCCTACACACTACATAGCCAACCATGTACCCCAAACCCATCATGGCCCATGGGAATTAGCCATGTAAAAAGTTAAAATAAAAAAAATTGAAAAAAATAAAAAAAATTTCACCTGCATGATGCAATTTGTAATTTTGTACGCAATAGAGAGAGAGAGAAAGAGAGAGATGGACAAATATAAAACTAATGGGGAGGGAGGTGAGAGAAAGAGAGAGGAACAAAACTAATCAGGAGAGACATACCAGGTGAGAGAGAGAGAGAGAGACAGACATAGGGAGAGAAGAGGATTTAGAAAAATCAAGAGATATAGAGAGAGAGAAAAAATGTACCTACATAAGCAGAGGGAGTGAGAAAGAGATTAAAGAGATATAGAGAAAGAGGGACAAACATAAAAAACTAATAGTTGCAAGGAAGGAAGAGAGAGAGATAGGGAGGGAAACAAACAGGAGGGAGGGAAAAAAGAGGGGAAACCCAGAGGGGAAACCCAGAGGAAGGAGAGAGAAAGAGAATTGGCAACAAGGGAGATGGAAAAAGAGGTACACATATAAAACTAATAGGAGAGTACGAGAGAGGAATAGGAACAGAGAGAGAGAGAGGGAGGGGGAAAGAGAAATTAACCCCTTAAAGTACTTCGTCTGATATATCAGACACCACGAAATGTCATAAAAGTTGCCCCTGACTGATATATCAGTCAGGCGTTTTTTCTCATTCTAAGTTCAATTCCGTCTGAAATATCAGTCGAATCATAATGCAACCTTTTCTAAAAGTTGCTCAACAATCTAATAGAGAGCGCTGCGTGATTTTTTTATCATTTTATTTTACCGTCTCTTTGCTACCGGTATTTTAGTAACCGACTGATATATCAGACAGAGGATTTCTCAGTTCAGATTTTCAGAATGAATTTTTTCTAGCCGGCTGTGATTTTTTGATCCATCAGAGTTACTTTTTGAGAGTAAAAAGCTTTTATAGTTGAACTAAAAGTTAAATAATACATAATATATGTCCTAATTACCCTGTTACCTTGAAATTCCATGTTTTTAGTGATTTTGAAAGATAAAAAGAAGGGGTGACTGATATATCAGTCGAGAGTATTTTAAAATTGGTGTCTGATATATCAGACAGAGGATTTTTTAACATAGGACATTAGGGCAAATTTTTTTTTGAAAATGGCCAAAAAAAGGGGTTTCGGCAATCGGAAACAATTTTTTTTTGTTAGTTTTGATATCAGCATGAAATTTAGAACATATTCAAAGAAGAAAAAAAATGGTACTTTTGGGAGACACTTTGCGAAAATTAAATGGTACTCTAAGGGGTTAAAAAAGATATAAGCAAAGGGAGAGAGAAAGAGAGGAATGTAGGAAACTAGGAAAGGGAGATAGTAAAAGAGGGACAAACATAAAACTAATAGATGCAAGAGAGGAAGAGAAAGAGAGGTAGGAAGAGGAAGATAGAGAGAGATAAAGATAGAGAAAGGGAGAGAGAGAGAGGCAGAAAGATGAGACAGAGAAAGAGGGAGATAGAGAACGAAACACAGAGAAAGGGAGAGAGAGATAGAAAGAGGAGATAGAGAAAGAGGGACAGATACTATCAGGAAGCAAAAGGGGATTATTAAAAAAGTAATTAAAATGGTGTAGCTATCACACTTTGGTGTCCTTTGTTCCTGTTGTTTATCTAATTGATTTTACATGAAATGGGCTCCCGGCTACCTGTTGTCAGCTCGACCAATCAACAATGAGTGTCCCCACACACCGCAGATAATTGACCGAACAAAGTGAGGTTTTAATAAAAAATAGAGTTTTTATTTATTATCTATGTATAATAGGCGTTTTTATCTCTGGCACAGGAAATATACCAGCCTGAACATCCCTTACAAAAGATATAGGAAAGGTTGAGTGTGAAGGGCATCCGCTCGTAAAATGTGTAGCCAAAATCAAATGTCAGCCCAAAGCAATCACCCTAGTTAGGGCTGATTGAGAGGCTGACGAAAAACGCCAACCCCGTCTGTACACGGGAAAAGGTGAAGAGAAAAAAAAAAATAATAGGGTTTTTTTTCTGAAGCCTATAAATCTATCGAATTTGGTTCATTTTGAAGGGAAAAAATGTCTTTAAAATATGAATCCAGTGAATCCAAGGGATCCAAAAGATCCACTTGGGGACTGGATTCGTTTGGTTCACATATTTTGTAGAAGATAGGGATACCAAAGAGAGAGAGAAGAAAAAAAAAAGATTATTTCTTTTTCTTTCTTCTTCTTCTTCTTCTTCTTCTTCTTCTTCTTCTTCTTCCTCTTCTCCTTCTCTTCCTCCCCCTCCTCTTCCTCCTCCTCCTTTATCTTCTGCTTCGTCTTTTTCTCCTTTTACACGTACATATTTTAGTTTATAATACCTACCTATAACTTTTATTCTTTGAAAAAAATGTGAAATTTTTTTTTTCTCTCTCTCTCTCTCTCTCTCTCTCTCTCTCTCTCTCTCTCTCTCTCTCTCTCTCTCTCTCTCCATCTCTAAGTTTTCTCCTTCTATTCATCTAAATACATATCTACCTTTTTATCTCTCTTACTATTCCTTTCTCTCTTTTTCTCCTTTTCTCTTTCTAAATATATATCTACCTCTTTATCTCTCTCTCTCTCTCTCTCTCTCTCTTTTTCCTGGCAGTCATGATGTAATGTTGACATCAGTTGTTGTTATTATTGTCTCTCTCTCTCTCTCTCTCTCTCTCTCTCTCTCTCTCTCTCTCTCTCTCTCTCTCTCTCTCTCTCTCTCTTCCTCTGTCAGTTTCCAAGTACTTTGTATTTGAAAAAGTTAGTTTCATAACTTTCGACTAGGTAGGTATAGGAGACGAAAAAAAAAGTCCTATCTAATAATCCTTTTCCGGGGAAAAAATGGGAATTTCCGTCCCAACTTTCCTCAAAACGTTACGGGAGGGATAACGAAAAGGGAGAAATAGGAGGGAAGACAAGGGAGGGATGGGAGAAACGGAGAAAAATCCCACCAAAAATATTAGCGAAAATTGAAAAAATTCCCGTCTTGAGCACAATTCATGGAACTGAAAGAAATCTGTCGTGGAAAGTTAGTTGAAAGTTTAGCCCAAAAAATTGGAAACTGAAAAAAAGAGAATTTCAGAATTCTTGGAAAACCCATTCATGAACGAGAGAATCCTCCATATTACGAAGTACGTTTTATCTGTAAATGACTAGCGCGGTTCACTTCGCATCACGAGGTTCGCTGTTCGAGTCTATGTCAAGTAAAGTGTATTGATGGGGAAATAGAAGCTATTATATTTTGTATTTTCTGATAAGATTAAAAGATACCTAATGCGATTATGGTGGAATGAAAAAAGTCACAAGTTACGGGTTTTTGGATTGCACCGCACACTAAAGACCTTAGCAATTGTACATTGACGGTAAACCCCTAATAGTAATAATAACAATAACAATGGTAACAATAATAATAAATGGTATCAGACCCACGTGCGTCCCACTTTGAAAGCACGGAATGCTTGCATGTGGGAATTCTTCAGCTGGGTGAGACTCAACTTTATCCCACATTCTCACATCTATCCCAACATCCATGAGGGGCGAAAAAAAATCCCACAGATTTGCATTCCATTGCTCGCCGTTTTGCAGGGTGGTGCAAAAATTTGTACCTTTTTTCGCACTTTGTACCTTTTTTCACACTCTGTACCTTTTTTTGCACTTTGTAACTTTTTTTCACACTCTGTACCTTTTTTCGCACTTTGTACCTTTTTTCACACTCTGTACCTTTTTTCGCACTTTGTACCTTTTTTTCACACTCTGTAGTTCTTCTTCACACTCTACACTTTTTTTGTACTCTGTAGCTGTACCTTCTTTTTCCTTTCTCTGTACAATTTTCTCTGAACTCTGTGTTTTTTTTTACCTCTTCTAGTTTCGCACTTACCCTACTGGGGCAACTTTGTATAAATGGCATCACCTTCCTTTTATCTATTTACGTTGGACTAATCAGCCTTCAAGGTATGTAAATTGAAATTGACCCATATTCCAAGAGAAAAAGACCAACACCTTTTGGAAAGAAAAAAAAAATGAGTTTCATCGCAGTTTATATTTCGCGGAAATGTACTTGAGCTCCCTACACTGCTACAATAGACGCGTGTCTTTGGTCTGTATCGTAGCATACCCATCCCGTAGTATGTCCTCAAGGGTTTCCAGGGTCCAGCTTACTATACCTGCTTACATGTCTGAAAGTTGACGCTTATGAAGCTGTTTTTTTTTTCTCTCTCCTTTCTTTCTTTCTTTCTTTCTTTCTTTCTTTCTTTCTTTCTCTCTTTCCTTCTTTCTTCCTTTCCTTCTTTCTTCCTTCTTCCTTTCCTTCTTTCTTCCTTTCCTTCTTTCTTCCTTTCCTTCTCTCTTTCTTTCCTTCTTTCTTCCTTCCTTTCCTTCTTTCTTTCTTTCCTTCTTTCTTTCTTTCCTTCTTCCCTTCCTTTCCTTCTTTCTTCCTTTCCTTCTTTCTTTCTTTCCTTCTTTCTTCCTTTCCTTCTTTCTTCCTTTCCTTCTTTCTTCCTTTCCTTCTTTCTTCCTTCCTTTCCTTCTTTCTTCCTTTCCTTCTTTCTTTCTTTCCTTCTTCCCTTCCTTTCCTTCTTTCTTTCTTTCCTTCTTTCTTCCTTTCCTTCTTTCTTCCTTCCCTTCTTTCTTCCTTTCCTTCTTTCTTTCGTTCTTTCTTTCTTTCATTCTTTCTTTTTCTCTCTTTCTTCCTTTCGTTCTTTGAATATGGGTTTTCCGTTTTAACGTGAAATTCACCAGGTGAATTTCACGAGGAACACTAAGTGAATTTCACCTAATTTTTCCAAAAAGGAATTCTGTCGAAGAATTCGCTTGTGAAATCTGCAAATTTCTTTGGTAAAGTCATGAAAAGCGTCTTAAAGAGTTTGAAAGTCGGAACATGGCCACAAGGACACAATATTTAATAGGAAGAGGAGAAAGGAGTGGCCAGACAAACAATGTCCCACAGGAGTCTACCAAAAGAGAGAGGGGAGGGAGAGGAGAGAGAAAAGTTTGAGGGAGAGAGTTGGGGAAGAGAAAGAAAAGAAAGAGAAAGGAGAGGGGAAAGGTAATGAGAGAGGGGAGGACGAGGAGAGAGAAAAGTTAGAGGGAGAGAGGAGAGAGAGATGGGGAAGAGAAAGAGAGAGAGAGGGAGAAAAAAGGAGAGAGAGAAAAGTTAGAGAGAGACAGAGATGGGGAAGAGACAGATTGTAAAGCGCTGAATATGAAAGTTTTAATTTTTGAACTTCAAAGTTGGAGACAAAGGGAAGAGAGAGAAAAAGGAATTAAAAGAGAGAGAGAGAGAGAGAGAGAAGGGAGAGGAAGAGGAGAAGGACGGAAAGAGGAGGAAAAGAGACAGCAAGGGAGGGTGGAGAAAGACGAGAATTACATGAAAATGAAACTAATTTTCAGAAAAAGCTCATGTTTCGAATTCCACACAAACTTCCTATGTAGGTACATGGTTTTAATTTCTCTCTCTCTCCCTCTCCCCCTCTCTCTCTCTCTATCTTCGCAAAAAAATCCCAAAAAATTACCCGCATTATTAAGAAAAAAACAAAATTAATAAAATATTTTATTATAGGACCAATGACCAACGGCCCTGCCACTTAAAACAAAGCCATAAAGAAGTAGGTAATACCAGGGAAGGTAGTCTTTATTAGTCTGGGGCACTAGCACGTTAATTTTTAAGTCCCAACGGACCCCTGAAGCAACGTTGGGCGTGGTTTGTATCTGCACGGGTGACAGTCTGGGACAACACGTGCTGGCTCTTTCGGGGTGCTCTCAGCCTCGTGCATACAATTTATGTTCTTGAAATCCCAAAAGAAGAGTCATAAAAGTCTGATAAGACCTGAGCACCTGAGCAGTTATAGGAAGTCCTCTCACAGACCTCAAAATAATAGAACAGAATATACCATTGTTTTTCCTGCTGGAATAGGGCTGAAAAGTCCCTTCGCCCCCAGACCACAGCAAAAAAAAGATGTTTTTTTTTTTTAGAAAAATGTAAAGATGTCACGTGATCATTATCTGTTTGATTGACAGAGGGAGCTAACAACGGAGGTTCCATCGTTCCCAAATCCAACAGAGGAGGACGGAATAGTTTTTTTTTTTTTTTTTTTTTTTTTTTTTTTACAAAATTTTACGGGACAACGTCCCATTTATTGCAATAAAAAAACTTAATGCTAACAATACAAAAGGAAAAAAAAACATACAAAAATGAAAAATAAAAAATTAAATAAAAATAAAATAGAAATCAAATTACAAGTTTAACTATACGCTAATGAAATGAGTATTTTAAATTAATGACTATTAAATTTAAGATCTAGGGCTTCAATATCCCTGAGTTTGGAGAGAAAGAGATCAAATCCACCGCCAGCCGCCCTGTTGCCGAAATTCTGCATTCTTTGGAGGGGGGAAAATTCTCCTATGTTTGTTCTATTTTTCTGGAGCTGGAATATATTTATTTCAATTAAAGAATGTCCTCAAAATAATCTTTTTATTAAAAGAATATTTGTCTCACGGTAAATACGTATTATTTATGTCACCACTTGGATTCGAACCTGGGGAGAGAAAATTAATACCGGCCAAAAGTTGTCATAATAAAGAAAGGGAAAACATGATAGTGAAAATACTCGAAGAGAGGGAAAAGTGGAAAACAAACAAATTGAACAGGGAAGAGAAACAGAGAGAGAAAGAAAATATAGAGGAAGAAGAGGATGGGATAAACAAGCTGGGCCCGTCCCTCCGGGAATTTTTTAGCCCGTAGTTTATTCGATCGTGATTAAAGAAAATCAGTACCCATGTACCTACCTTATTTGTTTAATATTCAGTTTATTATTATTCTTGATATGATTTTTCGATTTTACTTTCATGTAATGATTTAAAATCAAGACTAGAGCCCGTTCTCCCTTTATTCCCAATGTAATGTTTAAGTCACCCATCCATTTATTGGCCTTGCTCGGCGTAGCTTAACACAAGTGACGCTAAAACCGGTCTTAAAATAACGACTGGAGTGTTATCTAAAACTTTCTCGCTTTGAGTTTATAGGTCGTCGCGACAAATTTCGAGATCAGAGCTCATTTGTGTGAGAAAATGTGAAAAAAATCCCCCAAAAACCAGGTTGACCCGGTTTGGATAAGTCCTTCTATGGATCTATGGGGACAGACAGACACCGAAGCGAATACAATAGCCCGTCCACTATACCTTTTGTTATTACTATCGTAATAATAAAGGAAGGACGAGCTAAAAGGGGAAGAAGAGGAGGAGGAAGAGAAGGAGGAAGGGAAGACACTATAATACATGGAAACTGTAGAAAAGGTTTTTTT
The DNA here is from genome assembly GCF_000475195.1 of Diaphorina citri. NCBI lineage: Eukaryota > Metazoa > Arthropoda > Insecta > Hemiptera > Psyllidae > Diaphorina > Diaphorina citri. Next base: position 39,799 of record NW_007378626.1, on the reverse strand, counting down.
TTTTTTTGAGGAGCAAAAAAACAACGTCAACCCTTCCTAAGTTACTAGCTACATCCTTGTGTATGCTATTCGAAAATTTCATTAGGAGCAAATAAAATGTCGGAGAAGCAATGTAATTTGGTGTAAATAGGGTGGGGAACCAAATGTAGGGATCGAGAACTAAATAGGGGAAAGTAACAGACTATAAGTTAGGAGAGTGTAGGGGTTTTAATCCAAATATAGGGGATCGGGTAAGTACGAGAACCCATAAAATACATAAGACCTTGTTTAGACTGCTGATGCTGGGATAAAGGGACTTTTTGGTCCCATTCAAGAAGGATAAACAAGGTATTCTATTCTATTCTACATTATACATATGTTATACATAAATATAGAGTCGGAAAATCTTAATATTGAAAACTAATGCAGACTTTATAACGAATCTAAAAAACTTGTGAAGAAGAAAATTAAGAAAACTTGGGAAGTACCGAATCTATGTAAATGGCAGGAATAGAGAAATGGAAAAAGTTAGAATGTTGACAAATAAAGTGCTAGAAATAGACATTCAAATTTTAAGAGCAAAGTAGGGTAATAATATTTTTAACCCAAATTCCAACTAAAGAAAAAGGCAAAAACAAAACGAAAATGAGGAAGAGGAGAAAATGAGAAGGGGAAAAAAAGGTAAAAGGAACAGTGAAGAAGAGAAGAGGGGGATGAGAGAGATATAATTACTAGAATACAGAGATGGAGACTTGGAGACAGAAAGAGAGAATAGAATAGAATACAATACCTTGTTTATCCTGCTCGAATGAGACTAAAAAGTCCCTTTACCCCAGCAGTCTCAACAGGGTCTCGTATATTTTATGGGTTGAACATTGTACAATGCATAATTATTACAACAGACCTTGCTTAATTATATTAAAAAAAAATAAGAAATAAAAAAAAAGAGAAGAGAGAAGCAGAAAAAAAGCGAGACAAAAAGAGGCAGAAGAAAGAAAGATAGAGGGAGAGAGAGAGAGAGAGAGAGAGAGAGAAAGGAATAATCCTCATCATAAAGAGGAGCATGTGTTTTTTGTTTCATAAATTATTTTTGTCAAACAAGTGAGTGAGAGAGAGAGAGAACTAAGGTGGAATAAATTTATTTCAAGGAACATTAAATTTATTTGAAAACGATTTTAGGGAGACTAAATTGGAGTGTTGCGTAGTTTGTACATAGTAAGTCCCTTCAATAATCCATTTATCTCTACATCTCTATCTAATCCATACTGACATTAGATTTCATAAAACTAGGTTTTAGACAAAATAGGTCACTATTTCATTAATAATCTTATAATAATACCTACACCTGATACAACTATGATACCTGGGTAGTACAAAATCTCGCTAAAAATTAAAATGGAAGTTATTGAACTCCACATAACAAAGCGTTGCGCCCAATCTCTAACCTATACAGAGTATTTCAGAAAATTCCAAAACATCCTAACACTTCCCAAAAAAACTCACAAACCTCCATAAAAAATAAATAAATAAATAAATAAAAAACACTCCCACTATTTTCCATCTCCATAAAACAGTTCACTTCCAGCTTCCTCATTTTTCAGGAGACACAGGTCGGGACTCATCCACCTCTTCCTTTTCCGTCTCCTCCTCCTTCTCCTCCTCACTACTCGCCTCATCCATTCTCGTCCAACTTTCATCGCTATCTTCTACACCTATCTCCTGTGACGTCACATCTTCCAGGAGCTTATCAATCTGCCTCTGGTCTACCTCCAGTTCACACTCACAGGGCGCGCAAGTGTCGGGACATTCGCAGGTAGGTTTGGCATCACCGTCAGCATCAGGTTCGAAGCTGTCAGAGCCAACCTCTTGCACGACAAGCAGGGTGAAGAGCTTGTGAGGCGCTATGAACACCTGGCAACGTTGGAAAGAAATTTTTTACTACCCCAATTTTTCTAAATTACAGATTCCAACTTCTATCGTGTATCTGATAAACTGAAGGCTGGGAAATCTGGGAATTCAAACCTGGTGTAATTCTTGAATTAAGCATCTGATTGGCTGAAAATTTTGAAATCTACCAATCAGATTGTTGAAAAACTAAGTTTTCACTCAAATTATGGTCCAGGCCATAAATACAAAATGGTCGAATACGAAAATTGGCCTGAAACCAGAGCCTTACTTCGTTCGATCAATGACTTATCTTTGGTCCTAGTTCGTATAACCTACCTCTTTGGTCCCAGTTCGAACCCGTATCATCTCCAGCTCGTCCCGGGTCTGGAAATCTTGAATCCCTCTCTGAGCTTTCAGTACCAAATCCATCCCGATTCGGATATAGTTGAGTGTCTCTGCTTTGGTCATATTGGATCGGATTGGGGATCCCATCGGATCGTAGACTGCCATTCCCGTCACGGCGCAATGATCGGAGAACCTAGCGAAAATCGTGTCGATTTCGTCGACCAAAAGCGCCATGGTGGAGCGGGCAGGACGCGCCATTTCGAAAAATACTAATAAAATGGCCAAGTGATTTGAGTGCTGCGTGACCCAAACTATTTCCAGATTGTAATAAAATTAATTAGGTAGTTCTATTAGATTATTAGGACTTGATTTTCCATTATTCATGTATTTGACCTTTATTTCACATCGTGAATCTTATGAAAATAAATAACTACTTCAATAACGTGGCTAGTTTTTACTCGTAATGTGGTGTAAGTGCTATCATCAAGTTAGTTTTGTTGCCTAGGAAACGGACCACGGATTTGGCAATTGCCCAAACTTTCGGTACATCAAAAGATATTTGGAAAAGTGCGAACAGCATAACTGTCAGCTCTTCAGAGAGCGGAAGAATAAGAAGAGAAGATGATCATATTCGTATTTCTGAGTTTTATGTTCAAACTTCAAAGAGTAAAGGTACCTACATATAAGGGAGAGGAAAAGGAAGAAGGAACGAAAGAGTGAGGGAAGGAGGTACAAAGGGAGAGGGAAAAAACGAAAGAAAGATTGAGGGGAGCAATACAGAGAGAGAGAAGAAGGGGAAAAAAGAGAAGACAGATAGAGGGAAAGAAATATAGTGGGAGAACGTTAGTAGAAAAGGGAAAGAGGCTTAAAAGTTGAGCAAAGTTCTTAATTCCCTAATGAAATCACTTAGGCAGGTTAATTAATAATGTATCAACTCTGTAGATCATAGAGGTAGGTACTTTTTAGCCCGTCCTTCCTTTATTATTACGATAGTAATGAAAAAAAGGTATAAGGGACGGGCTATTGTATTCGCCTCGGTGTCGTCTGTCTGTCTGTTCCCATAGAAGGACTTATCCAAACCTGGTCGACCTATATATCAAATTAAAGGTCTTTTTACTAGGAACACGAAAGTGGTGGTTTTAGATAACACTTCAGTCGTTAATTGAGGACCGGTTTTGGCGTCACCTATGTTAAGCTACGCCGAGCAAGGCCAATAAATGGATGGGTGACTTAAACATTATATTGGCAGTTATTAGGAAACAAGAAACATTAAAAGGAAACTCCAGCCGTTCCTAGAACAAACCTTACCTATTTGAGATAAAGTTCGCCCCGGGCAGGAATCGTAGAACTTACAAGGCACACCTACTACCCTCCAGGTTAACAAAGCCAGAATTGACTAATTATTAATTAGGGAGTGCGGTAGCGCTTCGCCCGGCCAAGTCAAGAAAGTTTGACCGCGTTTCTAGAGATATTATACGCCATTAATTAGTAGTTTGCGACTTTGCGGTCTTCCTTAACGTAAACTTCAATTTCGAACCCAGCACCTCCAGGTGGAAAGCCAGTGCTCTTGACCACTCAGCCAGAGAGTCTACAATTAGGTGGATATTATTATAATCTAGGCAAGTTATTATACACTTCCACTAGCCACCAGCTATTATTAACAACTGGGCAAATTATTACACATCAGATATTAATTAAGGTATGTATATTAGCATAGCACTAACCTTTACCTGTACGGCAGAGTTAATTGAAATGGAGGGAGCCTTTGCCACAATGTTAATTGAAATGAGAGGGGAGATGTGAAATGCAGTTGGAGAAAGAGAGAGGGGGAACTTCGCATAGAAGAGAGAGAGAGACTTTAAGAGAGAGAGAGATAGGGAGGAAGAGAGAGACAGAGCTAGTTAATGAGAAAGGGAGAGAGACAGATGAATACAAACAACTTTCTAATTCATTATTATTAGAAAAAAATTACCGAAAACGAGATACGTGTCTCTCTCTCTCTCTCTCTCTCTCTCTCTCTCTCTCTCTCTCTCTCTCTCTCTCTCTCTCTCCTGTATGTCTCAGTCCAATTAATTTAAATCTGATGTATGTAAGGTACATATTTACTTTGGGCGATGTATGTTTTGAGGTTAATTTATACGGTATTATCATGAGAGTTATTATTCGCAGTGCATAGTAATATAGGTATATAATAATAGTAATGTAATTATAATTATTCTTAGTAATATAAGTATCATTCGTACTAGATAATGTTATTGTCATTATTATTATTATTATTATTATTATTATTATTATTATTAAAATCTATTAGTTATATTACTAATATTACTATTATTAGTTATTTAGCATTAGTAATATAGTAATATTATGATAAGTAGTCTGATAAAATCATTATCATTTAGAATCATGCGCTCAATATTACTCCTCCTCTTCGCCCAACATCTTTCCCATTTATATTCACACCCCCTACTTCTTCTCTTCCTCTTGCTCCTCCTCCTTCTTCTCCTCCTCCTCGTCATCTTTCTCTACTTTCTCCTCTTCTCCCTTCAATTTCTCTTCCTCTTCCTTCTACTCTCTTTTCTCTCCTAACATCTCATCCTAATCATTTTCATTTACATCAACCTCTACTTCTTCTCTTCTTCTTCTTCTTCTTCTTCCTCTCTCTCTTCCTCCTTCTTCTTCTTCTTCTTTTTTTTCTTCTTCTTTTTCTTCATCTTCTTCTTCTTTTTTTTTTCTTCTTCTTCTTCTTCTTCATCTTCTTCTCTTCCTCCTCTTCTTCTCTTCCTCCTTTTCTTCTCCTCCTCCTCTTCTTCTCCTCCTCCTCCTCTTCTCACTTCCCGGTATCTTCATTCCCTTCCTCTGTCCTCAGACCATTTTACGAAATGTTATTTTAATTCCTTCCCCCCCTCCTTTCTCCCACACAAATCACACACATTTCCTTCCTCGGGTATTTAGGGCGACATTTCTCCACCCTCGCCAAATGCGGATATGTGCATACCCTGGATTTCCATGTACATTTCTAGCGTGGAAGGGGAAGAGGAAGGGAGGAAAAGGGGAAGACCCCCCCCCCCTTTATTTCCCCTCTGGTACTCATTCCTCTCCCGTGGTATTTCCCACTCCTCTCTCTTTCTCCCACTCCTCTCTCTTTCTTTTCCTAAATTTCCCTCTCTTCCTTTTCTAAACTCCCTCCCCATTCTTGCCTGGCCCTTTACAGATCCCCCAGCGGTGAAATTGAAAAGTTCCTAGAAGAACTAGAACAAATGTCTCATTGGGCCTTAAAGATACTACTAAGATGTACCTTAAAGCACCTATTATTATTTACTTGTGAAACTTTACTAACTTGGGTAGGTACCGTACTTACGATACATTTCCCGTAAAGGTGAGAGATCAGTCATCTCCATCAATATTTCAAATGTTGCACATTGCATAATCACAAGATATACGGCGTTCATACAATTTTCACCAAAGACTCGTTCTCGGAATGGCTGAGCATATTTTTTAGTGTCCCCATTTTCTTTTTAGTTTATACGAGTATTTTGGTTTTTTTTTTTTTTTTTTTTTTTCTTATAAAAGGGAATTTTTTCGTAGGATAAAAGCAGCTTTTATGCTGGTTATGTCGTTTTTTTCAGATCAACCCGTTTTCTAAAGCGTTTTACGATAACCAATAATGAGTTCTCTAATAAGATAAAGTCTTTTACGCTCGTTCAAGAGAGAAGTGTAGAGCTAGAGAGCCTTTGCTGACGCCATTAGTCTCTCAGTGGTTCTAAAATGATAAGGGATAATTTCCAACTTCCATAAATCCATATGTATGCGGGCCACATGCTACATTGGCAAGTACTTCGCGGGCCACATACACAGGGGAGCAGGCCCGTATCCAGGATGTCTTGAGGGGATTGGGGGTATATGCTCCATTTTCAGAGTCCACCCCATAGTAAAAGAGCGAAAATCAAGTCCGAGGGGGCCCACCCTAAAAGCTTCACGGGCCACAAAAATGGCCCGGTAGTTGGACAGCGCTGACATAGAACAATATTGCGAAAATGTTCGACAGTGCAGAACACATAATGTATTTCGGCAAATCAGCATGCAGTATTGGAAATATCAGCAAAATTTTACGGGTTCAAGTTTTCGCATTTCGGGTATGAAATATTTATCTTGTTACAACATGGGCGAAACATGACAGCGAGGGAGTAGGGCCGTTAGTTAGGGATGGTCGTTATTTAGGGAGGGAGCGTTATTTAGGGAGATTATTTGAGGAAGAGGACGTTATGTGTATTTAGAGGGCGCTGAGTTATTAAAGGGGAAGAACGTTAAGAGTGAGTTTTTTAGGGAAGAAGGAATTCTTTAGCAGGACGCTGTTAATAAATTTTAGAGCGATATTATAACTATATTCAGATATTTATGGCCTTATGTAGGGGGACATTCCCTTATTGTTAAATTAGGTCATTAGTACTTATTTCATGTTACATGGGAAGGATTGGCTGATCATCTCCCCCTCTTCTTCTCCTCCTTCTTCTTCTTCTTCTTCTTCTTCTTCTTCTTCTTCTTCTCCTTCTCCTCCTCCTCCTCACATGAACTACATTTACGGCCCTGAAACGGCTGGAACTTCCATTCGTTTGATTCCTGCATAACATTTTAATACATAATGCATGCAGGAGAGAGAGAGAGAGAGAGAGGAAAAGTTCAGAGGTGTAGTTCGATTTTACTTTTTTGACACAGATCAGAATTTTCAAATTTCAATCATTCTACAGAATCCAAAAGCTGTGCTTAGCCATGGCAATTTTCTCACCTACCTTTTTTGACATCTTATGTAGGGATTTTTTTTTATTTATTTATGATTGATATTACTGCGTTTGTCAACCCGTCACAGGCTGGCAGATTCTTTTCGCAATTCACATTTACCAACCACGCCACTGCAATCCCCCCATCCCCCTGATTCTCCGTTCGATTTCCCTCGGTGATAAATTCATGCTTATTGGTTCCCTATGCATTCTGGTTTGAATTTCAGCTCATTAGTTATCGGCGGGTTTTCTCTTATCTGCTAACTGACTCCGAAAAATGGGCGTCTGAACGAGAGACGAAAAGTGGGTTTGAGGTGCGAAAGGGGGGACGAAAAATGGGTTCGGGGCCTGAAAAGAGGGCTATACATAGACTCATGGGTGGGTTTTTATGCAGGAATGCTGATACATAGGAATTAGGTATCCCATTTTTTACCCTTTCTCTCTCTTTCTCTCTCTCTCCTATCGATTGTTATAAAACAATGATACCGGTATTTACTCCTCCTCCTCCTCCTCTTCTCTCTCATTATTGCCTTTTGGAGAATTTATTTCATTATTACTTTTTATTTCGACTGGTATACCTGTGATTAAAAAAATACCAAACATAAAAAACAAAAAAAAAAAAAATACGCCTGGTATACCTGTGATAAAAAAAAAAAAAAAAAAAAAAAAAAAAAAAAAAAAAAAAAAAAAAAAAAAAAAACACGAAATACGGGGTCACAAAATTGAATATCATATTTCTCTTTGCATCATTCTCTTTCCCTCTCTCCCATTCTTCTCTCCATCTCCATTCTTTCCCTCGACCTCCCATTATTTCTCTATACCTCCCATTCCTTCTCCCTCCCTTTCTTTCTTTTTCTCTCTTTCTCCTCGCCATTTTGGGAAATATTTTTATTATTAGAAGAGAAAAAAAAAGACAACTAAAACCCCTCGAAATACTCGAAAAATCCACCTGTATATTTAACAAGAATTCAGGTCACAGAATTGAATATCACATTTCTCTTTCCATCATCTATTTCTCTCCCTCTCCTCTCTTCAACTCTTCTCTTAATTGTGAGACGA
>NW_007378626.1:19251-26751 GCF_000475195.1 Diaphorina citri | reverse complement strand
AATTTTGAGTGCTCTTCTAACTTTCTCGGTTGGAGCTGGGCCCTATTCAACAAACAATGCTATACTCCTCAATTCTCACTTCGGGCGCAGAAAAAACGTAGTATCGTTAGACTTGTTTTCTGAGAATGCAGTAAAAAGTGAGGAGTACGACATCCGTAGATCGGACCACTAGAAAACTTAAGCTCACGTCTTTCGTGGTAATATGTATAAACGTTCTGAAAAGTTCTTGTACAGCCCTATTATACTTCAAGAATACAAAAGGACTTCAGCAACAACAAGAGACAGCACTTACACCACCAGAATCAACAATGAAAACACCACCAGTACCATAATTACCATCAAAAACTACGACGACAACAACAACAACAACAACAACAACAACAACAACAACAACAACAACAACAACAACAACAACAACAACAACAACACCAACAACAATACAACAACAACAACAACAACAACAACAACAACAACAACAACAACAACAACAACAACAACAATAACAACAACAACAACAACAACAACAACAACAACAACAACAACAACAACAACAACAACAACAACAACAACAACAACAACATTAACATCAAGTCCTGGAGATATGACATTTTCATTTTGGAAAGCTCTGGACTTTTGAGAGGGGGAATCTACAAAGTGATAACGTCAAAAATGATTAAGATTTTATTTTTTGAGAAAGGCATCAGAGTGGGCGAAACTGGGTAGATTTGGCGAGGGGTAGGATTAGAGGATAGGATTGGTGAAGGGTATATTTAGCGAGGGTAGGATTGGTGAGGGGTGTATTTGTGGTAGGATTGGTGAGGGGGGTGTATTTCGGGGATAGAATTGGCAAGATGGGAGGGTGTTTATTATTAAAGCTGACAAAAGCTTTGGGAACATGAAAGAGCTGGGTAATTTATTAGACAGGGTGTACCAACGACACCCTCTGTTGTATTTGTACCAAACTACCAGTCATACACGATGGATTTTCCCAGTCCCACTCAGACTGGGTAAATATGTGAATAGAGGGTAAATATGTGAATAGAGGGTAAATATGTGAATAGAAGGTAAATATGTGAATAGAAGGTAAATATGTGAATAGAGGGTAAATATGTGAATAGAGGATAATATGTGAATAGAGGGTAAATATGTGAATAGAGGGTAAATATGTGAATAGACGAGTAGAGTATCGCCAAATGAAAGGTAAGAAACCTCTGTCACTAACATCCTTACCAGTTATACAGTGACCTTAGACAATTTAATAATGGACTCTTGAATGGAAGGTGACCACTAGACGAGGTTAACACCGGAGGCGTTCTCTACCACCTAACCCTTAGAGCTTATGTGGTCGAATTCTCAAATAAATGAGGATAAAATTCCATACCTCGACTGGGTTCGAAAACTTTTAAATTTTAAGTATGTAGGTATAAGATGATTTTTTGGTATTTTCTTCGTTTTAGTCTCAATATTTTTTTTTAATTTTTATAGTTTTTTCTGAGATAATAAAAAAAAATCATGAGAATCACCAATTGGATCTTGAAAAAGTTCCTCCAGTTCAGACTTATGTGGCGTAGACCCACAGGTGGGCCAATAAATGGTACGTTTTTTAGGTGGGCGAATAAATGGTACACTTACCCTAGTCTAATAAATAGCAGACTAATAAATAGATTGCAAAGATCAGAATGTTCTTTTACTAGCTTTTTGATAAGTATAAATTAACGTCAGAATCAATTATTATTGTAATGTTCTAAGTAGGATTGGAAATCCGAACCCCGTAATTCAATATCTACATATTCTTCTTCTTCTTCTTCTTCTTCTTCTTCTTCTTCTTCTTCTTCTTCTTCTTCTTCTTCTTCAGGATTTAATCATTGATAGATTGAATAGTAGAAATTAATCTTGGCAAATAATCTTGACCTTTGTTTATAATTTCTTGTGTTTATAATTTCCTTCTTTTTATAATTTATTGTATTTATTTATTTTGGTTACGTACAATAAGGAACAAAGAGTGGAAATAAAAAAATTTCGAGAGGCAGACCAAAGCCGCCAGTGTCAGGCAAAGACATTTTTCTTTGCCGAAGCAATTTGAGAAGTTCTTTCAGCTCGAAACTTATCTTCCAGCTTTGTGCTTTCAGTGTGTGTTGTGTTCAGAGTGTGTTCAGTGTGTGTTGTGTTAGGGTTCCCCAAACTTTAGTCATCTGCTCCGCCTTTCGCAAGTGTATTACAGTCAATGACCGTAATGAAAAATGGCAAATGACATTCTGTGCCAACTGCATTAAAGTCATGTCGTCTGTGTCGTAGCATGCCCATCCCGAAATATGTCCCTTATCAACAGAGAAGTTAAAAAAAATGCCATATTTTCCCAAAAAAAAGTGCCATATTGCCATGTTTTTTAGTACCATATTTTGGAAAAATAGGTGCCATATTCTGAACTTCTCTGCTTATCAAAAAATCGAGAAGAGACATCAGAGTGCTGGGTCAACACCAGAACTAGAGAAAGAACCCCTTTGAAATATGTGCATATTTACAATAGAGATATGTCGGAGTCCCTGATCCAATATTCGAAGAAAAAAATTATCTTTCCAAATAAACAGCTGAAAGAGATTTTCACACTCTGCCCATGACATATGTGAGAGCATAACTTACATGGGAAAATAGACAACCACCCCGGATGCTATGAATTTTCTCTAGTTAGCTCTCTTGTACATACATAACTACAAAACATACCACATAACTCCTTGTAGTAGTACATAAATAGAACAAAACATTCTTAGGTATGTTCTAAACATATCTAAGTACATACATAAATACATGTCTATATTTGTGAGAAGAGTACATGGGAAAATAATCCTTCTAGTTACTCCTACGCTCCTAACCTGCCTCGGTGGTGAAAAAATGAAAAGAGGTGGGAAAGAGAGAGAAAGAGAACTGTAAATTGAAATAGGAGAGAAGAAAAAGAAGAAGAGAGAGAGAGGAATAACTATAAAGTGAAATGAGGGGGAGGGGGAATTGTTACCGAGCAAAGCTATTATAATAATTCACATTTTCGTCGAGCCAAAAACAACGTCATGAAAAAAAAGTAAAATTTTGATCGCAAAGTGTAACGAAATAGAGGTCGGAAAAAATCGCATGGCAAGGGATTTTTTTCTATTTCAAAAAATAATCCCTCTCTCCCTCCCTTTTTCCCTCTTTTGCTCTCTCCCATTTTTACTCTCCTTTGCTCTTTCTCTCACTCTCTCTCTCCCTCCCCTTCTCTCTCTTCCTTTCACCTATGTACTTTATAAAAATAGAGCCTTGATGTATGTATGGAAGAGTAGGAACCTAATTATCCTTTTTTTTTTTTAAAGGGGCAATTCGTAAAAAAATAAAATAAATGGGTAAACAAAAATAATGTTTAATCCTACAAAAGGCTTTCTTCCACCTCAATAATGCAATAATTTCATGTCGCTTCTGAGATTCGAACTGAAATCCTTTTGGTCATAAATCCAACGACGCGTGTGTGGGAGTGAAAATGCAAACCACCCAAATTAGAAAGAATTGAAAATACTGAAGTAGAGAGTGAAATCGAAAGAGAAAGTAAAATCGAAAGAGAAAGTAAAATCGAAAGAGAAAGTAAAATCGAAAGAGAAAGTAAAATCGAAAGAGAATCAGCCATCAGTGAGAAACAGCAAAGGCGTTTGGATAAAAACAAGGTCAGATTTGAGAAAATGGAGGAGAAAAGGAGAAGAAGAGGGAGAGGAATACGAAGAAAATAAAAGAGGGAAAGAAAAGAGAAGGGGGAAGAAGGAGTGAAATATCAGGAAATATAGAGAGGGTAGGGAAAGAAAAAGAGGAAAAAGAAGAAGAAGACGGGTGGAATAAGAAGAAAGTAGAAGGGGTAGGAGGAGGAGAAGAAAAAGAAAGAAGTGGAGGAGGAGGAGAAGACGTGGAATAAGAAGAAAAAAGTGGAGGGGAGAAAAAGCTGAAATTGGGTGTGCAAAAAGGAAAGTGTAAGAAAAAGTGAAAGTATGCTGGGACTGGGTGAACGATTAAATTGGGTGAGAGGTTCGGTGTGGGTTTCGGATAGTGGGACGATGGTGAACGTGGGTTTCGGGGTAGAGCGGGACGATGGTGAAAGTGGGTTGTGAGTAAAGTGGGGTGAAAAAGGGACTGCGGTGTGCCACCATTGAGAAAAACCTGGCGACATAATGGGGATTTATGGTGACAGGACAGAGACAGAAAACGTGGGTTTTCCCTTTTTCTTATTCCACACTTTCCTGTTTTCTTCTTCTTTTTTTCTTTTTCTTCTTCTTCTGAGAGGCCAAATGGAAAGCAGGTCTTATGTGGTCGAATTCTCAAATAAATGAGGATAAAATTCCATACCTCGACTGGGTTCGAAAACTTTTAAATTTTAAGTATGTAGGTATGATTTTTTGGTGCACCCTAATAAAATTGAATAAGAATAAATGTAAAACTTTGAAAAAAGTTTTCATTTTTGGCAGCTTGAATCCACCCAGTATAATGTCATACGTTCACATCTTAAACTCTCTCCCTACTACAGAGAAGAGAGAATAAAGTTTTGACAGTATTATTCCTGGCAGAGGATGATTAATTAAGTTGGTACTTTGCAACTGATATCATCATCATCATGATCGTCAGCAGTAGTAGAAGTGTCATCATCATTATCGTCATCAACATCAGTAGAAGAGTTAGCAGTAGCAGTAAGATCAGTATTATTATCATCTAGGACAGGGATTTCCAATTTCCATGTGTATGCGGGCCACATGCTCCATTGGCAGGTACTTCGCGGGCCACATACACAGGGGAGCAGGTCCGTAGTATTTTCTTGAAGGGGGAGGGGGTGGATGCTCCGCATTTTTGGAGTCCACCCCAAAGGAAAAGAGCAAATATGAAGCCCGATGGGACCTACACAAAAAGCTTCGCGGGCCACAAAAATTGTTTGGCGCAGCACATGTGGTCCGCGGACCGCTAGTTGGAAATTGCTGATCTAATATTATTACCGTTATTATCAGTAGTAGTAAGATCAGCATTATTATTATCATTATCATCTAAATAGTATTATCAGCAGCATTATTATTATTATCAGTAGTAATAGTAGGATCAGCATTATTATTATCAGTGGAAGTAGGATCAGCATTATTATTATCATCAGTGGAAGTAGGATCAGCATTATTATTATCATCAGTGGAAGTAGGATCAGCATTATCTTGGTAAAATCCTCTTCAACCCCGAGAAAACAAAACTTTCTCCGTCAAGTGGGAGAAAATTGGAGGCGGCTGAAGTTAATTGTGTCGGCGGTTTTACCTTCAGATCTAACACACTCATGACAAACATTATGTTGTAGGGTAAGTGTACCATTTATTCGCCCACCTAAGAGTTTTTCCAGACAAAAACGCTTATATCTCTGGTCCTAATTATTTTGGAATAGTGATCTTATGTTCATTTGAAGCGGAATTTAGTCCTTAATAGAATGTATTTATAGCGAAATAATAATAGTTTACCAATTTTCCATCAAGTGAAAAAAGGCAAGTGTTCCTATTATTCGCCCACTTTTCAGAATGATGTTCCTATTATTCGCCCATTTGGTTCCAATTATTGGCCCACCTCAGTTTTTGCCATATTTCTTCAATAAAAATTAATAATGGCTCAAATCTCATTATATGTGAGTTTAGAGGAATAAAATAGCTATTGATTGAGTCCATCACGGATATATTCACTTTAATAGAAAAAATTAGAAAAATATTAAAAGAAATAGAGTAAAAATATGAAATGTTTAGGTCCTTTAGGTAAACTAAATTGAAACATTTTTTGTATTACCTACCTGTCAGCAAGAAACATACAAACTATCGAAAATAATAATAATAATAATAATAGGAATTTTAAGAAAAGGGTAAAAAAAAATCCCTCTTTCCCTGCACACTCCAAAAATATCCCTCCCGATTCCGAGGGAGAGGAAGGACAAAATGAGAAGGGAGAGAGAAAGAAAGGAGAGAAAGGGGAGGGGATGAGAGGGCACTTTCTGTGCCAGGGTTCATGTCTGCGACGGGTATAATTTATGAACCCGAAAATTTTCACTTAGGAAAATTTGTCACGTAATTTCATCATCTTTATTTTTTCATCTTCTGTCCCTCTCTCTCTCTTTCTCATTCCTGTTTCCTCTCCTTCATTTTCATCTTCTCCTCCTTCCCCTCCCCCGCCTCCTCTCCCTCCTTCCTCTTTTTCTTCGTTCCGCGTCTATTCCTTCTCGTGTTCCTTTTCTTTGAGCCACTCATCTCCTCTGATTCCTTCCACCCTCCTTTTTGTTTCTTCTTCTACCTCCTCTTCCTTGTCATTCTTCTCCATTTTTTTCTCTTCCTTCTCCTCCTCCTTTTATTTTTCTCTCCTACTTGAGTCCTTCAGTCGAAAAGCGTGTTCCGTTTCTGTGACTTATTCTTCCTCCTCTGCTTCTCATTCTTTCTTCTCCACTTTTTCCTCTTCCTTCTTTCCCCTTCTTCTCTCCTACTTTTGTCACTTTGTTGAAAGCGTGTCCTGTTTCCTTGACGTGTACCAATCTTCTTCTATTCCTCCTCCTCTTCCTCCTCCTCATCCTCCTCCTTCTAATTTTCCTTTTTTTCCTCTTTTTCTTTCCCTTTATTCTTCTCCAATTCTCCTTCGAGTATTTTCTACCTCGACTTTTCGATGGAGTTCAAACCATAAAATAGTCAGGCACGACGTTTCTTAACATTGGTGATCCACCAGGAACTATTGCAACGCCTTAAAGTTGGTGCTTGCTGCTCGTTTAATCCAAAAGCCATAATTTGTATGAGTGCCGTAAAACTATTTGAGTATGCAATGTGCAACATTTTAAAAATTAGTGGAGATGTCCAGTCTCCTTCTTCCTTTTTCCGACAACATACAAAATTACACACAATAAATGTATGTAGTTCACCTTTGAATTTTTTTTTGTAAATTAATTTGCTCATTCGTTATTATGGAAGGTACACGTTATTCTCATGGATATAATAACTGTACAAAGTTATAAGTCATAGGAGTTTCCCAATACAAATTAAATTTTCAAGGTGGTCGGAATTTCATTTGGCTCAGTGTATATCAACAAAAAAAAAATCCAATGTTCCTTGTTTGATTCGTACCATTGAATCGACATGAAATTGCGCCCATTTTTCGGTTTCAAATTTGTTTTGAACGGTAAAAGTGAAGGATTATTTTCTGTCAAAATAAAGGGCTGGAAAATCTGGAATTTAAAACTGGTCCTCATTTTTCACACCCAAGTGTACAAGGAACGTATGAGTACAACAAATAAAACACGCAATCCATTGTTTGTAAAACTTCGATACTCAAACAAAGCTCTTGAAGTTCATGAGCTTTAATTTGAACGCTTCCACTCTTTCCAAGTTAATAAATAAACCGATTATTTTTTTTCTTTTTTTTTGTGAAACATCAAGAGAAGATAAAGGTAAGTGCTGTTTTTATTGGAAAAGTTTCAGTGAAACTTCTGGGGAAAAAACC
>NW_007378626.1:10040-12177 GCF_000475195.1 Diaphorina citri | reverse complement strand
ACACTTGATGTATGGTTTAAAGTTCAGAGATCGAATATGGCAAGGGCTCTATAACAATTTAATGTGTTTTTGGCGGTTTTTCGCCATTTTACGGCGGTTGGCAACGTGGCTAGGATTGGTTTTCAAAGCACAGCGTAGGAACAGTGTAAACTGTAAATGTATGGTTTAAAGTTCAGAGATCGAGAATGGCAAGAGCTCTATAAAACAAATGTCTGTCTGTCTGTCTGTCTGTCTGTCTGTCTGTGTGTCTGTGTGTTGTGCCTGGTTACCGACTTTGAAACCTAAATTCGAGATCCCTGGAGTTTGCCACAAAACCGTGATTTTAGACTGGTAGCTTTTTAAACTTGGCCCTAATGTTAATTGAAAGGAAGGATAATCCTATTCCTTTCATTATGAAAGGAAATTATATCTCTATTCCTTTTCAATTTTTTTCCCAAATGTGACAAGGATGCACACACACAACATTTGGTTGAGATGGTTTGCGCGCTTGGCCGGTATTTTGACCGCTTTTGACAGATTTCGGACCGTTTTTTGCGGTTTTTCAGCTATAGCGACAAAACCGGTTAGGACATATTGTAAAAGTTATGGTAAAAGAACACTAAATAAGCATCATTCAATTAGGATAAGGAAATCGTGTGATGTTCACACCAGATTTTTTTTAACATCTTGGTTATATTGTTGTTGGTTGTTATTCTTACCACCGAGTTCGAGATATTACCCCCGTCTCATCACAATACACCGAAAGTAATTGAAAGTACACTACGAAGTTTCTGAACGTGAGTCTCTCTCAGTGGTTGTATTCGAAAAGATACACGCGGCGCTGTGGGTTCGCGAGCATGGGGTGTATTCTAAAGAGATACACGCGCGGGCTTGTGGGGGTTCGCGGCGAGCACATGGGTGGTATTCTAAAAGATACACATGGCGGTCAGAGTGTTATTAGTTTGATACGCGAGCAGCGGGCGCGCTACTGAAGTTCTGAACATGAGTCTCTCCAGTGTGTGTATTCTCGAAAAGATACACGCGCGGCCTGTGGGGTTCGGCGCGAGGCATGGGTGTATTCTAAAGAGATACCACGCGCGCGGCTTGTGGGGTTCGCGCGAGCATGGGTGTATTCGAAAAGATACACACGGCGGTCAGAGAGTCGTTGGTTTGATAGGCGAGCAGTCGGACGGCCGGTGCATGGTGGCGAAAGAAAACCGAGGGGGCCGGCACACATGTTGGATGGTGCTGTTAAAACCCGAACCCAACCTAACCTAACCTGACCTAACCTAACCTAACCTAACCTACTACCTAACCCAACCCAACCCAACCAACCCCAACCCAACCCAACTAACCTAACCTAACCTACCCAACCCAACCAACCCAACCCAACCCAACTAACCTAACCTAACCCGAAACTAACTAACCTAACCTAACCTAACTAACCTAACCTAACCTAACCCTAACCCAACCCAACCTAACCTAACCTAACCCACCTACCCAACCCAAACCCAACCCAACCCAACCCAACCCAAACCCAACCCAACCCAACCAACCAACCAACCCAACCCACCTAACCTAACCAACCTAACCTAATCCAACCCACCCAACCCAACTACCTAACCTAACCCGAACTACCTAACCTAAACCTAACCTAAACCTAACCTAACCTAACCCAACCAACCTAACCTAACCTAACCCAACCTAACCCAACCCAACCCAACCCAACCCAACCCAACCCAACCAACCAACCCCAACCCAACCCAACCCACCCAACCCAACCTAACCTAACCCAACCTAACCTAACCCAACCTAACCTAATCCAACCCAACCAACCCAACCTAACCTAACCTAAACCTAACCTAACCTAACCTAACCTACCAACCTAAACCCAACCCAACCTAACCTAACCTAACCTAACCTAACTAACCCAACCCAACCCAACCAACCCAACCCAACCCAAACCTAACCTAACCCGAACTAACCTAACCCTAACCTAACCTAAACCTAACCTAACCTAACCTAACCCAACCCAACCTTAACCTAACCTAACCCAACCTAACCCACCCAACCCAACCCAACCCAAACCCAACCCAACCCAACCCAACCCAACCCAACCCAACCCAACCTAACCCAACCCAACCTAAGCCAGACAGAC
>NW_007378626.1:0-3373 GCF_000475195.1 Diaphorina citri | reverse complement strand
AGTTCACGAGTGATTACACGAGCGGGATAACTGTTAAGAAAGACCTAAACAAAAAAAAAAAAAAAAAAAAAAAATGTTCATAAGCAACTACACGAACGCAGATAACAAACAACAAACAAAGAATAACTAAAAAAGAACGGGGTGAGCGAACGAGAGTAAAAAAAAAAGTTTCACGAGTGATTACACGAGCGGGGATAACTGTTAAGAAAGACCTAAAACAAAAAAAAAAAAAAAAATGTTCATAAGCAACTACACGAACGCAGATAACAAACAAACAAACAAACAAAGAATAACTAAAAAAGAACGGGTGAGCGAACGAGAGCAAAAAAAAAAAAAAAAAAAAAAAATGTTCATAAGCAGCGACACGAACCGCGGGTAACAACTAACATTACTACTTCATTGTCAATACCGAAACTAACATTGTCAATACCGACGACCTCATGTCAGTATTTCTAGAACGAAACACGTCCATCACGGTTACAACCACGTCTGTTCATCTACCCGGAGCAGAACACAAAGCGGTGTGGTGTATCCAGAGGAACTTAAAGGAGGCTCATGGGGTGAATCGGTCCCAAAGAATGTCCTACCCTCTCGCAGACAGACGGACCACTAGCGATCCGGCGCCAGACCAGACAGACCGAATCCAACCCAACCAATCCAACCAACCCAACCCAACCCAACCCAACCCAACCCAACCCCAACCCAACCCAACCCAACCCAACCCAATCCACCCAATCAATCCAATCCAACCCAACCCAATCCAATCCAATCCAAATCCAATCAATCCAATCAATCATCAAGCCCAATCCAATCCAACCCAACCCAACCCCAACCAACCCACCCAACCCAATCCAATCCAATCCAATCCAATCCAACCCAACCCAAACCAATCCAATCCAATCCAATCAATCCAATCCAATCCAAAATCCAATCCAACCAACCCAACCAACCTCAATCCAATCCAACCCAATCCAATCCAACCACAATCCAATCCAACCCAACCCAACCCAACCCACCAACCCAACCCAACCCAACCAACCCCAACCCACACCCAACCCACCAAACCCAACCAATCAACCAATCAATCCAACCAACCCAACCCAATCCAATCAATCCAATCCAATCCAATCCAATCCATCAAGCCCAATCCAATCCAATCAACCCCAACCCACCCCAACCTAACCCAACCCAACCCAATCAACCAACCAACCAACCCAACCCAACCCAACCCAACACCCAACCCACCCACCCAACCAACCCAACCCAATCCAACCAATCCAATCCAATCCAATCCAACTCCAACCAATCCAACCCAATCCAATCCAATCCCAATCCAATCCAATCCAATCAAGCCCATCCATCAATCCAAACCAACCTAATCCAACCAACCAACCCAACCCAAATCCATCCAAATCCAATCCAACCCAATCCAACCCATCCAACCCAACCCAACCAATCCAATCCAATCCAATCCAAATCCAATCCAGATCCAATCCAATCCAAATCCAAACCCAAGCCCAATTGTCCATGTAGGTTGTACAAACGGCCAGGGAGCAAACAAGCGGTGGACGTGGCCGGCAGCCATGACGATCAGATAATCGATGCTGAGAGACTGGGGCACACCATAGAAAAAGCTTATGTGGGTACGAGCGCGCTTGTGTTCTCGGCGCGCACACAATCTTAATGTGGTACAATCAACGGCTTGCGGAGTCACCCAAAGCGCAATTCAACCAACCAAGCAACCCATTATGTAAACCTACTAGCTCGAGCCAGATCTTGAAACTCACAATGCACGAGCCAATCCAATCCATATTGTGAACCCAACCCAGTCAATCAATCCAAGACAAATCATATGGAATCAATCTAAGCACGATCCAATGCAATCCAACCACATAGAAAGCACTCTAGAACCACCAATCCAATCCCACATCTAACCCAACACAACATAACCAAGTCTACATGACAACCCATACCCAATACACTCAAACATAGAGTCTTAGAATCCAATCAATCCATCCCATCCATATATCAATCGAATCCAATTGTCGTAGTTGGTTGTAGACGGCCGGGAGTCAAGGAAGTGGGGTTACGGGCCGGCAGGATAACCACAGACGCGAGCGAAAATGCGTAGTTGATTATTGTGACTACAGATAGGCACATAGAGCGAATATCTACTGTTGGGTCGGTGCCAGCTTTAGACGGTGTTCGCGCAGATTGGAATGGCGGTCGCGTCGTTGGTAAGAGTTGGGTGTTAAACACACAGCGCAGAATAGTGTAAAAGCTTATGTGTGGCTCTATTAAGTACAAGTCTAGAGTATTCACATATGGAAAGGCTATAACATCTTGAAAGCATCGATAACTTCTGGCGTTTTGCGCCATTTTACGCGTGCGGCTTGGCAACGTGCACAGCATTTGGTTGTGAATGCACAGCCGTAGGAAAGTGTAAACCTGCTAAATTGAAGGTTTAAGTTCAGAGATCGAGAATGCAGAGCTTATAAAACGAAATGTCTGTCTGTCTCTGTCTGTCTGTCTGTCTGTCTGTGTTCTGTGTGTGCGTGCCCTGGTTACCGACCTCCTGAAACCTAAATTCGAGATCCCTGGAGTCTTTTGCACAAAAACCGTGATTTTAGACTGGTAGCTTCTTACCCAACTGGGCTTCAATGTAATGAAAGGAAGGATATCCTATTCTTCTTTCATTTGAAAGAAGGATGATCCTATTCCTCAATTTTTTTCCCTCTCCCCCCCCCCCCGTTTCAATTTAACAGTGCGCCGTCTTGCGAGACGCGCCCGCTTTTTTAAAAAGCCGACACTCGCATTTTTTACTTTAAAAACTGCCTCCTCTTCGCGAGCCGGCGCTTTTTTTTAACAACAGTTTCGCGACCCACATCCTCATATAGTTACATGAAACAATAACAAGAGCCTACTCTGCCCCCATAGTAGAGCTGAGCCACCATTCTTATTGTTGTTGATCGTTGCTGTTGTTGTTTGCTTACTCTCATTGTTCAACAATTTTTTTTCCCCCCCCCCCCCCGGTCTCATCTTAAGTGCGCCCGTTCTTGACGAACGCGCCTCCGCTTTTTTAAAAGCCGCAAAAAAAAAAAAAAAAATTAAAGTTCGGCGAATATTTGTTTTGCGCTTCCTCCTCGCACCCCCGGGCGGGCGGGCGGGCGAGCGAGCCAGACAGCCGCTCTCGGTCGTCCCAGCCAGCGGCGGGAGGAAGCGGAAGCGGCGGCGGTTTTTGGTTCTCCTTCCACATACAGCACAGGCTCTGCGAAGAGAGCACAGTGACTGCGCGCACCACCACCAGGGGGGTGTGTGTGTGTGTGTTGTGAACCGCCAAAGCTGAGGGCTAGGTCTCAACAGATCGCAGCGT
>NW_007378625.1:81355-96572 GCF_000475195.1 Diaphorina citri | reverse complement strand
AACAATACCACTTATGATTCAGATTTTGTGATTTGGTTTAATTTAACCGTTTCGTTTCCTCCCCTAGGTACGTCGGCTATCAATCTACACGACACGGCCTCTGTGTATGCTCTACCTCTAATATTCTTCGCTCATGATATGAAATCTCACATGGAGAGAGAGTCCGATCATCAGGGCAAGAAACAGAGGCACAAACACAAGATGGTGGATAATAAACCCAAGGAAATCATCACAGTATGTATTATATTGTATTATGCATAAGTACTTAGTGTTTTATTCAGACCGTAAGCTTGCTATATGAATAGGTTTGCTCTATGAGTTTGCTATATGAATGCAACACCTTTCTGTTTAAATCACACTCCTTGAATACCTACTAACAAATACCAGGGAATTTGTAACCAATGACAGCTCTTTGGATTGTTATTAAGACGATTTGTTTCCGTGTGACCTTACAATCAAATAATATCTCCCCTCCAATACAGGTGCGCGATTGTCTCAGTTTCGAATGCAAACCCTCCACCGCGAAGATTATCAAGGAGTTGCGAGCAAGGTTGGATATGTTGCTTGCTCACAAGTTATGGAGGACTTAAGCCCTTACCCTAGTGGGATGAAAAAAGATTGGAGAATTAATGTTGAACAGGCTTGGAAACATTGCTTGAAGAAAAAAAAAATCTGTTGTGACGCAGTGGAAATAGGGTGGAAAATCTTGAAAAAGTAGACTAGAAATTTGGAAAAAATGGACTGGAAAACCGAGAAAAGTCAGGGAATTTTATTTTTCCATTTTGGTAGACACCCTGAATATCTAAAAAAAAAAAAAATTAGTTCATAATGATGGATGTACTGAACTACGAGCTAACACCTATCCAATGGCTTACATTTCTTCTTATACTACATTTAGGATTGTGGTACAGAGATAAGAACATTCAGAAGCAAAGAGCAGAAGGTCGTTTGAAAGGAGAAAAAGTGAAGAAAACCAAGCAAGAGAAAGCTGTCGAACAAATTAAAAGGGTAAGAATACGTTTCTTTACATAGGTATTTAGTTAGGTATGTGTCCAATTTTGTTACGTAAATGTGCATCAAATTTCATGAAAATCGGACCAACCATTCGAGAGTTGTGGGAGAACAAACAGACAAACTAAATGCAAAATTGTCGCAAGAGAAAGCTGTCGAACAAATTAAAAGGGTAAGAATACGTTTCTTTACATAGGTATTTAGTTAGGTATGTGTCCAATTTTGTTACGCAAATGTGCATCAAATTTCATGAAAATCAGCCCAACCATTCGAGAGTTGTGGGAGAACAAACAGACAAACTAAATGCAAAATTGTCAGGATAAAACTTGAACCCAACTTTGTTCAAATGACTGGAGAAAACTTAACTAGGTATAAAAAAAGTTATGAAAAGGGATCCCTACTAAAGTGGCCCAGAACAATCAGACCAAAGACACGAAACTGCATTCCTTCGAGATCCAAAGTCATTTCGGGAATCCAGGGTTCGATTCCCGAAAATATTCCACGTTTTTCACGAGGAACATAGAAAGTAAGAAATTTTGGCAATATTTCGTGTAGTGCTTTGATACCCAGTAACGTTTTGGGCTGCCTTCAGCATAACATAAGTGATTAATACATTTAGGGTCAGGTCCACCGCTTCATCTTGATTTCATGTTAGTACAGTTTTGGACGTTTTTGTGCATCTAATCTCGCTTGGAAACCCAGTTCAACGTGAGACTCGAAACCTTTGCTTTTTTTGTTTTTACCCTATCCCTCTATTTCCCCAGCATTCCTATAGGATAGAACTAACCGAACATTTAGGGTCAGGTCCACCGCTTCATCTTGATTTCATGTTAGTACATTTTTGGACGTTTTTGTGCATCTAAACTCGCTTGGAAACCCAGTTCAACGTGAGACTCGAAACCTTTGCTTTTTTTGTTTTTACCCTATCCCTCTCTTTCCCCAGCATTCCTATAGGATAGAACTAACCGCAGAGAAAGAGTATCACATCATCAAGCTTCTAGGCGAGGCCAAAATTTTGAACCCCTCTGCCCTTCCCTTCTTCAATGATGAACCTGAGCCCGCCAAAGGCAAGAAGAAACCACAAGATGATGTGGCGTTTGTCCCTTATTATGATCAACCTGGTCCGAGCACTAGTAAGGCCTCAACGTCCAGGTAGGTTAGGGGGAAATGAGTGAGGAACCTGGAGGTTTTTCCGGTTTGTAACAAGGCAAATGGTGAATTTGGGCCCGAATATCACTCCGGTTATATTACTCTTACAAGATTTCTCAGAGGCTAACACTTTCATAGATTGCTGCTCGGGAAATCTTTGTATTGTGGAACAATTACAATGGGGGATATTGGGGGATTTGAATCGAGTGTGCTTGTCGGGAGGCGAAACCACAAGATGATGTGGCGTTTGTCCCTTATTATGATCAACCTGGTCCGAGCACCAGTAAAGCCTCAACGTCCAGGTAGGTTAGGGGGAAATGAGTGAGGAACCTGGAGGTTTTTCCGGTTTGTAACAGGGCAAATGGTGAATTTGGGCCCGAAAATCACTCCGGTTACATTACCTACTCTTACAAGATTTCTCAGAGGCTAACACTTTCATAGATTGCTGCTCGGGAAATCTTTGTATTGTGGAACAATGACAATGGGGGATATTGGGAGATTTGAATCGAGTGTGCTTGTCGGGAGGTGCGCAAAAGTCAAGAGTTCGAAGCTATGCCAAGTCTATGTTAACACGAAACAGAGTTTTGAGATTTTTCGGCATTGTTTTAGGAACACAACTTCAGAACTCCGAGGTCAAGTAGAAGACAAATACAAACACGTGGGCGAGAGTGCTTTCAAGCGAAGCTTCCTGAACAGTATTTCTGGAACTCTGGAGGAGAAAATAGCGTCTGCTATGGCGTCTAACTTTGTAAGTGGAGAAGAGTTGTCCCTCAGTGCAGAGGGGTTGATTGACTACCGGAACTCTGGAGGAGAAAATAGCGTCTGCTATGGCGTCTAACTTTGTAAGTGGAGAAGAGTTGTCCCTCAGTGCAGAGGGGTTGATTGGAGGGGGGGAAGAGTTGACTCCCATAGTGGGGAAGTATTTGACCCTTTATAAAGGCAGGGGTTGACCCTTATAATGGAGAGGGCTTGACCCTCATAGTGGATTAGTGGAGAAGGGCTGACCCTCATAGTGGACGTTGACTCCCATAGTGGAGAAGTATTTGACCCTTTATAAAGGCAGGGGTTGACCCTTATAATGGAGAGGGCTTGACCCTCATAGTGGAGAAGGGCTGACCCTCATAGTGGACAAGGATTGACCCTTATAATGGGAGGAGATTGACCCTTATAATTAGAGTTATTGACCCGTATAGTTAAGTTGAGAGTAGACCATCATAGTGGAGAGGGGTAAGCCTTATAATGGAAAAGGGTTGACCCTCATAGTTTACAACAATTGACCCTTATAATGAGATGAAAAGCCCTCATAGTCCAAAAGGGTTGACCCATTCAGTGACCAGTTGGGAAACCAGACAGGTTACCGCTGATTACCAGCGCCTTGGTTATCTGACTCCACTCTGTAGCGATCTTAACGTTGAGTTTCTTTTCAGAAACTACTGAATGATCCCGTATTGACCCTTATAATGAGATGAAAAGCCCTCATAGTCCAAAAGGGTTGACCCATTCAGTGACCAGTTGGGAAACCAGACAGGTTACCGCTGAACGCTGATTACCAGCGCCTTGGTTATCTGACTCCACTGTGTACTTGTGTAGCGATCTTAACGTTGAGTTTCTTTTCAGAAACTACTGAATGATCCCGTATTAGATGCTGCGTTCAAAAAGGAAATGATCCGGAAACTTCAAAGCCGTCGCTACCAGGAAATGTTGGAAGCTAGGAAAAAGTTGCCGTCCTATCAAATGAGAGATGCTGTGCTAGATATGGTGCGAAACAATCAGATCACTGTGATCAGTGGTGAAACTGGTGAGTAATATGTTGGACTTTTCAGTCCGATCCCGTACATTTAAAGGGACTTTTGAGTCCCTGCAGCATACATAAGGACTTTTAGAAAGTCCAGAGGAGTATAAAAAAAGATGGTTCACGTAGCCTTGAAACAGGTGCTACCTTTTGGCTGTACGGGTCTGTGTCATAGCATGCTGTTGGTCCACTCTGTTCTTTAGTCATTAATTTTACACGATCTATTTACTCCTGGATATAGTAGGACTGAAATGAATACGATATTTCTCAAGTACTCTAAAAGTTCTCATTGTAATAATGACACTCCCTAAGTTTGGAGCTGATTAGGAGAAATTAATTTTGGGTGATTCTCTTCTCCCAATGTGAAAGTTAAATCTCGGCGCATGTGCTTCAACAATCAGTATTCATTTCAACATGAGACTGCAAGTCCGTTGTTTCGGGGTATGTACCCATCGCGTAGTATACCTCTCATCAGATGGGCGAGAAGAGACACAATCCTTCCCATTTAGCTGGGTCAACACTAAGACACCAGAAAGTAACCTTTTGTAAAATAATAATGATCATAATATGCAAATGCTCGTCACAAATGCTGTTCCCCGCTTAGTACACTACGCTAAATTTCATGACTTGACTTGGACTTGAACCACCAACCTCCAGATTCAAAGTCCACCGTGGAGGAACAACGTTTGTGTCAAAAATTCAGGGTGGCATTCATACAATACACTTTTGCAAAAGAAAACTTTGGTAAGAAATTTTGGCAATATTTCGTGTAGTGCTTTGATACCCAGTAACGTTTTGGGCTGCCTTCAGCATAACTTAGGTGATTAATACATTTAGGGTCAGGTCCACCGCTTCATCTTGATTTCATGTTAGTACATTTTTGGACGTTTTTGTGCATCTAAACTCGCTTGGAAACCAGTTAATGCTGTACACTTTTATGGGTGTTTCTCCCATGAAGGTTTTCTTCTGCAAAAATGTATTGCAGAATTGGCACACCATATAGGAGCTTCATAATATCTTCTCTCTGGCTTGCAGAACTTTGAAGAGAAGTGAGACTCAGCAATACCCAAACGACGTCCTCAACATGCTCAAAGACCCAGAGCTAGAGGGTGTCAACAATGACGTCATATTCTCCCTACTGCAACACATTTGTACCACGCAACGTCCTGGGGCAATACTTGTATACTGTACTTACACTTTTATGGGTGTTTCTCCCATGAAGGTTTTCTTCTGCAAAAATGTATTGCAGCGTTTGATGAAAGGTGACTTTCGGATGATCTTATAGAGGGTTTCGTTCAGTGTATCAATGTGTATGAGGGGAATGAGGTTGTCACCGTTATCAAACATGGGGGTGTCGGTCTCACATCGCCAAGTGTGGACGAAAAGAAAGTCCAATACCTCTTCTTCATGCCCGTACAGGACACCTGTAATGGTAATAAAGGACGGACTAAAGCCCACTCCGTGGCTTAGGTGTTGGGGCAAACAGCCCTAAAAGATGGGTCAAGCTTCTACGAAGTATGCTGGTGGTTCCAATACTTGTGTTCCTGCCGGGCTGGGATACTATCAACTCCCTACATCGCTCTATGTGCCAGTCCAGCTTCTTCAATTCTTGTGAGTATTCTGTTCAACTGATCAAACACAAAAAGCCCACTCCGTGGCTTAGGTGTTGGGGCAAACAGCCCTAAAAGATGGGTCAAGCTTCTACGAAGTATGCTGGTGGTCTAGCGGTAAGTGGTCTAGCGCTCGTCTAGTAATCAGGAGATCGCAGGTTCAAATCCTAGGCAAGACATGAAATTTTATGGGAAAATTTTGTGAAGAGTTGCCATGGAATAGAATGCAACTTAATTCAATATTATTAGCTGAAAATGCTGAAATATATCGGCGGTTTTTGATTTAGAAGCTGAGCTTACACAAATAACCTCACACACATCTGTACGGGATTACAGAAGTCTTGACATTTCAGTAAATTAGATACCTACAGTATCAGATTTCTCAGGGAGAAGAGAGAACACTTGGAAAAACATTTTGTTTCTCTAGTTGTAACTTTAAATTAGTCTCTTTCATAATATTAGTACAAAGTTTCTTTTCGCATTTTAAAACCTTGGCACTTAGGGTCCCCGAGTTATCCTTCTCGCATCAATTTCTGTCTGGATAAATCAATTTTCCTCCACTTTTGCTAATGCAGTTGTAACTTTAAATTAGTCTCTTTCATAATATTAGTACAAAGTTTCGGTACTTGTGCAGAAGTCACGTGGTCCCCAGTTATCCTTCTCGCATCAATTTCTGTCTGGATAAATCAATTTTCCTTCACTTTTATTGTAACTTTAAATTAGTCTCTTTCATAATATTAGTACAAAGTTTCGGTACTTGTGCAGAAGTCACGTGGTCCCCAGTTATCCTTCTCTCATCAATTTCTGTCTGGATAAATCAATTTTCCTTCACTTTTGCTAATGCTTGATGTTGAAATGTTGCAGCTCGATTTCAGATCATTCCTCTTCACTCCATGTTGCCTACTGTATCTCAGAAGTCTATATTTAACACTCCTCCGGAAGGTAAGTCAAAGTTAGGGCACTTGTTCAGAAGTCACGTCAATAGAAAATTCCTACAAAAATCAGCTGTCACAAATGAGCAGTGAGCAAAATTGCTACAAAAAGGAGCTGTCACATATGAGCAGTTGAGCAGTGAGAGTGTTATTATAGGGTTAGGTTAAACGCCAAAAAAGCTTTCAAAATTTGAGCAGTGTTATTATAGGGTTAGGTTAAACACAAAAAGGATCTTTCTTTTCATTGTCATGGCTTTTGAATAGTTACTAAATTTAGTGCGAGAGCAATAAATCGCTTTCTCAAAGCTGATGCCTATAAAGTCGAATTACTTCACTAATTTTGCAGATGTTGAAAAGAGTAGCAACAGCTATATATCTTCTATTTTAGTATAGCCAGCGACGATATCTCTTTGAATGTACCAGTTACCAATAGATCACTGAAGTTAAGCTGTGTTCCGCGTGGTTGGTATCTGAATGGGTGACAATCGGGGCATTCGCAGGCTGCAGTCTATTTCCAGCCCCACTCAGTTTTTCCTCTCTCTTTTTCAATTTCACGTTTTAATCTGATTTTATCTTCCTCGCCACAGGTGTTCGTAAGATCGTGCTAGCTACCAACATAGCGGAGACCTCCATCACGATAGATGATATCGTGTATGTGGTAGACTGTGGCAAGACCAAGATGAGCAACTTCGATGTGAAGGATAACATAGCCACGTTGAAACCAGAGTGGATCAGTCTGGCTAATGCTAAACAGAGAAGAGGACGTGCTGGCAGGTTGGTAACTCTGTGACAGTTGAGGGATTAAACGCACCATTGTTTGTTGAGCTATATTCCTTTGCAGTCAACCTGAATTCCTTATGTTGAAAAAAGAAACCATGCTGTAAGAATTCTACAAAGATACTTTTCAGCTTAGCTTTTTTAATAGGTTGGATAGAGGAGCCTCTAACAACGGAGTTCTTACTGTCCTGAATCGAAGAAAAAAGTAGGACAGGAGAGAAGAAAGCCACCCGTGAGCAGACCTTATCTGTTTAGGATAAAGGTCTCTCCGAACGGAAGTCGAACCCGCGATCTAGTGCTCTAAATTTCATGACTTGACTTGGACTTGAACCACCAACCTCCAGATTCAAAGTCCACCGTGGAGGAACAACGTTTGTGTCTAAAATTCAGGGTGGCATTCATACAATACACTTTTGCAAAAGAAAACTTTCATGTGAGAAAGTTAATGCTGTACACTTTTATGGGTGTTTCTCCCATGAAGGTTTTCTTCTGCAAAAATGTATTGCAGTATTGGCACACCATATAGGAGCTTCATAATATCTTCTCTCTGGCTTGCAGAACTTTGAAGAGAAGTGAGACTCAGCAATACCCAAACGACGTCCTCAACATGCTCAAAGACCCAGAGCTAGAGGGTGTCAACAATGACGTCATATTCTCCCTACTGCAACACATTTGTACCACGCAACGTCCTGGGGCAATACTTGTGTTCCTGCCGGGCTGGGATACTATCAACTCCCTACATCGCTCTATGTGCCAGTCCAGCTTCTTCAATTCTTGTGAGTAAAAAAGGAATTTTAATTGTGTTGAGCATTAAATGCTTGTCACAAATTTCCTTCCTCGCTTGATAAACTACGCTAAATTTAATGACTTGACTTGGACTCAAACCACCAACTTCCAGATCCAGAGTCCACCGTGCTAATCACTACGCCACTGAGGTTGGTCAATTCTTGTGGGTATCCTGTTCAACTGGTCGGTTTATGAATAGCATAGCATATTATATCAGTCTGTCAAAGTTATTGGCTTGTCATATTAGCATTGGTTCAAATGTGTTTTTTTTTCGGATTCAAATGTGTTTTTTGCCAGCCTAGGGTATATTGGTTGGTAGTACGTCTGCCTTGTAAGCGCTGGGCCGCCGGTTCGATTACCGCCACTGCAACACATATGTACCACGCAACGTCCTGGGGCAATACTTGTGTTCCTGCCGGGCTGGGATACTATCAACTCCCTACATCGCTCTATGTGCCAGTCCAGCTTCTTCAATTCTTGTGAGTAAAAAAGGAATTTTAATTGTGTTGAGCATTAAATGCTTGTCACAAATTTCCTTCCTCGCTTGATAAACTACGCTAAATTTAATGACTTGACTTGGACTCGAACCACCAACCTCCAGATCCAGAGTCCACCGTGCTAACCACTACGCCACTGAGGTTGGTCAATTCTTGTGAGTATCCTGTTCAACTGGTCATACACAAAAAGCCCACTCCGAGGTTTAGGTGTAGGGGCAAACAGCCAGGATGGGTTAAGCTTCTATGAAGTATGCTGGTGGTTCAGTGGTCTAGTAATCAGGAGGTAGCAGGTTCAAATCCTAGGCAAGACATGAAATTTTTTGGGAAAATTTTGTAAAGAGTTGCCATGGAATAGAATGCAACTCAATTCAATATTATTAGCTGAAAATGCTGAAATATATCGGCGGTTTTGGATTTAGAAGCTGAGCTTACACAAATAACCTCACACACATCTGTACGGGATTACAGAAATCTTGAATCAACTGGGCATACACAAAAAGCCCACTCCGAGGTTTAGGTGTAGGGGCAAACAGCCAGGATGTGTTAAGCTTCTACGAAGTATGCTGGTGGTTCAGTGGTCTAGCGCTCGTCTAGTAATCAGGAGGTAGCAGGTTCAAATCCTAGGCAAGGCATGAAATTTTATGGGAAAATTTTGTAAAGAGTTGCCATGGAATAGAATGCAACTTAATTCAATATTAGTAGCTGAAAATGCTGAAATATATCGGCGGTTTTAGATTTAGAAGCTGAGCTTAGACAAATAACCTCACACAGACGTCTGTACGGGATTACAGAAGTCTTGAAATTTCAGTTATTGTATTATGCATAAGTACTTAGTGTTTTATTCAGACCGTAAGCTTGCTATATGAATAGGTTTGCTCTATGAGTTTGCTATGGTGGATAATAAACCCAAGGAAATCATCACAGTATGTATTATATTGTATTATGCATAAGTACTTAGTGTTTTATTCAGACCGTAAGTTTGCTATATGAATAGGTTTGCTCTATGAGTTTGCTATATGAATGCAACACCTTTCTGTTTAAATCACACTCCTTGAATAGCTACTAACAAATACCAGGAAATTTGTAACCAATGACAGCTCTTTGGATTGTTATTAAGACGATTTGTTTCCGTGTGACCTTACAATCAAATAATATCTCCCCTCCAATACAGGTGCGCGATTGTCTCAGTTTCGAATGCAAACCCTCCACCGCGAAGATTATCAAGGAGTTGCGAGCAAGGTTGGATATGTTGCTTGCTCACAAGTTATCACATCCCATTGTATTATGCATAAGTACTTAGTGTTTTATTCAGACCGTAAGCTTGCTATATGAATAGGTTTGCTCTATGAGTTTGCTATATGAATGCAACACCTTTCTGTTTAAATCACACCCCTTGAATACCTACTAACAAATACCAAGGAATTTGTAACCAATGACAGCTCTTGGGATTGTTATTAAGACGATTTGTTTCCGTGTGACCTTACAATCAAATAACATCTCCCCTCTAATACAGGTGCGCGATTGTCTCAGTTTCGAATGCAAACCCTCCACAGCGAAGATTATCAAGGAGTTGCGAGCAAGGTTGGATATGTTGCTTGCTCACAAGTTATCACATCCGGGAACTACAGCCTGGGGAGATCCTAATGAGGGCAATATCTTGCAGTGAGTAGATTTTATCATTAATTATCTGTGGTAAAGCAGAGCCTTTTTGTGGGTATCACAGTTGTTGTAGCGGTTTCAGCCGAATGGTGATGGTAGAATAAAGAATACCGTTTTATATCAGTCATACACCGGGGTGATGGTCTCTAGCCATGTTTAATTGGCTCCTCCTGAACGCAGTCAACCATCGTGAGGACTTGTGCTTGTTCTTTTAAAGCGAAGAGAACCCTTTGGAAAACAGCCAACCAGATAGGCTGGTTAGGGTTAACTAACTACCTTTTTGTGGGTATCACAGTTGTTGTAGCGGTTTTAGCCGAATGGTGATGGTAGAATAAAGAATACCGTTTTATATCAGTCATACACAGGGGTGATGGTCTCTAGCCATGTTTAATTGGCTCCTCCTGAACGCAGTTAACCATCGTGAGGACTTGTGCTTGTTCTTTTAAAGCGGAGAGAACCCTTTGGAAAACAGCCAACTAGATAGGCTGGTTAGGGTTAACTAACTATTCTCCTCCCTGATTATAGTTCCACAGCTAGATGCTAGTCTATTCACTGTTTAACGTTCCCTAGCCAGACCGTGGGTATCACAGTATTACTAAGTGCCTCCTTTGCAATCAATTCCCATTTTTCACTAATATTGTTACACTGGTAATACCACTATTGGTGTCTAGCTACTCAAATGTCCTGACGAGGCTGAGTAGTTTGATCCTAAGTAATTTCCCCATTCTTTTCTTAAGCGATTTATTGCTCTCGCACTAAATTTGGTAATTATTCAAAAGCGATGACAATGAAAAGAAAGATCCTTTTTGTGTTTAACCTAACTCTATAATAACACTGCTCAAATTTTGAAAGCTCTTCAATGATCGAACTCATCACAAATGAAGACAAGAGAAACAATTTGGATGATTACAGTGATGAAGAGGGTGATGATGACTACATAAATAATATATAAGGTCCTTAGCACATATGACCTGTGTCAGCCTTTGCATACATGAGGTAAAAATGCAATGCAAAGTTTGCGTTGAAGATCTGCTATCATTTCAAATGAGATAATAGTCCTTTGTATGTATAAATAATGAATCAGTCCTTTTGTAAAGGTCACACTAACATCCCACCTTGATTACTGTGTGTTTTCCATGTCCCAAATATTTGTCCCAAACCCCAACATTCCTACAAAAATCAGCTGTCACAAATGAGCAGTGAGCAAAATTGCTACAAAAAGGAGCTGTCACATATGAGCACTTGAGCAGTGAGCAGTGTTATTAGAGGGTTAGGATAAACGCCAAAAAAAAGAGCTTTCAAAATTTGTGCAGTGTTATTATAGGGTTAGGTTAAACACAAAAAGATCTTTCTTTTCATTGTCATCGCTTTTGAATAATTACCAAATTTAGTGCGAGAGCAATAAATCGCTTTAGTTCCTTACTTACATAAATTTAATCCTGTCTATTTAGTTTTAATATTTTCATTTATGGCTTTGCCAAAGTAATTTATAAGGCTATCTTGTGTTGAGTTTAACTTGACAATGTATTTTTTAAGGCTATCTTTTGTTTTGTTTCACCTAACTCCTTTCTCTTAATATCATCCTCCGAAGTATTTTTACAAAGATGTACTCGTATGTATCTATCTCTTATCTTTATACCTGTCAGAAAGCTAATAAAATTTTAAAAAGAAAACTTATTTTTTAACATTTTCCTTTCGTAATTTAAAAAGGGACCGAAGTATTTTTACAAAGATGTACTCGTATGTATCTATCTCTTATCTTTATAGCTGTCAGAAAGCTAATAAAATTTTAAAAAGAAAAACTCATTTTTTAACATTTTCCTTTCGTAATTTAAAAAGGGATAGGTACCTATTTCTAGGAATGACAAAACGTTTTATTTACTGAAAGCATCAAATGCAAGTAAATATATATTACATTATTTATATACAATCTCTAAAAACTTCATTAAATAAAATGGAGAGGTAACATATATTTGATCGAATAATACAAAATCAATTTAGAAATACAAGTACGAAACGAAAAGCGACAAGTATCTTGTCTTCAATAAATAAATAAATCTAAACTAATTTCAAATACAAAATCAATTTAGAAATACAAGTACGAAACGAAAAGCGACAAGTATCTTGTCTTCAATAAATAAATAAATCTAAACTAATTTCGATTGATATATTTCTTCGTGAAAGAGCTATCTAACAGATAAAAAAAGGAGTTAAAAGGAACTTAAAGATAAACGAATTATGGAGACAACAGAAATCAAATTAATACTATCTGTAAGTCTTACAACTTGGTAATTTCATGTGTTGTACACAGAGATTCTGCTGAAGGGGAAGTATTCAATACTGGAGCTTGCTTACTTAACTTGGGCCACATATAATTACTATCAAGCTCATTTTCTATACCTATATATTTACAACACTTATAGTCATTGCTCCACCGTTTAAATTTGATCATAAGCAAATAATGAATAATGAAATTCTCAATGAAGAGACTAAGGACAAAGTTACATATGGCGAGGTAGATCACTATCA
Organism: Diaphorina citri; assembly: GCF_000475195.1. Taxonomy (NCBI): domain Eukaryota; kingdom Metazoa; phylum Arthropoda; class Insecta; order Hemiptera; family Psyllidae; genus Diaphorina; species Diaphorina citri. The sequence goes on along the minus strand of NW_007378625.1, from coordinate 83,830 downwards.
AAGGGAACTGCATGTTAGGGGGAAACCGAAGCTGTAAGAACTGAATGATGAATTCACTGGGAATGAGAGTGATATAGATACAAACCCAAGTCATAATAATGATGGATAGAATGAACAGTTTGTTCTTGTAGATAGGAGTCCGGTATGGTTTTCCCTGAGAAAAGGTGATGGCAAGTATAATATATTGGAACATGGAGATTGAAAATACAGCGTAATTCTCGTAACAACTATAAGAGATGGCATTGGTGTATACAAACGGCTCAAACCAGGCAAACTTGTGAACAATAATGAAAGAAATGATCTGCATGGATACCATGAGAATCAACTGGAAGAACATGGACAACAGCGTAACGTAAGAGAAGAGACTATTCAACGGTGTCTCAGAAGTGAGAGGACCAGAGAAAGCGTGATTCCTACCAAAGAAGAAAGCAAAGTTCACTACCAGAGCAATGTCGATGTAGAGAAACTCAAAGTCCGTCAAGTTGCTGTCGATAGTATAGAGGATCATGGTGGAAAAGAATTCACATAATGAATAGAGCACCATGAACTTGAAGATACCAAATGATGTAACCAATGCAGCTCTACCTTCCCGTATGATGCGGAGTACACAGGAGATGTTAGCTACTGTAGAGGTGAATGGAGATGCTACAGAACTCTCGGCTTCAGATAGAGAAATACCAGCATGGGCCGCTCTTAATGCACCGCAGTCATTAGCACCATCACCACACATAGCTGAAACACAAAGTATACAAGGTTACAAGGGGTCCTTTTACCAGCATGGGCCGCTCTTAATGCACCGCAGTCATTAGCACCATCACCACACATAGCTGAAACACAAAGTATACAAGGTTACAAGGGATCCTAAAAGGTTAAATGAATAAATGCATCAAATTTACAAGACACAGAACTTGGAGGTGTCAAAACTATAAAGTGCATTCTTTTAATGTTAAGTTTTGAACTTTATGAATCAACTTTTTATTAATACAATTCAAGACAATGCATCAAATTTACAAGACACAGAACTTGAAGGTGTCAAAACTATAAAGTGCATTCTTTTAATGTTAAGTTTTGAACTTTTTGAATCAACTGTTTAATACAATTCAAGACTAATGCATCAAATTTACAAGACACAGAACTTGAAGGTGTCAAAACTATAAAGTGCATTCTTTTAATGTTAAGTTTTGAACTTTTTGAATAAACTTTTTAATACAATTCAAGACTTTGATTACTTACCTACATAATACCCCAATTGCTGCAACTCCAACACAAGTTGCTGCTTCTGATCCGAACTCATGCGAGCAAATATAGCTCCCTTGACAATAATCCTCGGTATCAACTCAGGCATTTGATCTCGAATAAGCTCCCAAGATTTCCCGGTCACTGCAAACTTGTAAGCCCCCGATGAGAGCCCCAACTCCTCCTCTGTTTTGCTGTAGTTGAGTTTCTTGGCCTTTGTCTGGATTGCGGATACGCCACTGACTGTGAAGTACACTTTGGGGCATTCCTTCAGTCCCCCTGGCACGGCGCTAACGTCCACCACTGTTTCTCCTGGGTCTATGATGCCACACTCCTTGGCTACGCTGATGGCAGTCTGTATGTTGTCACCTGGAATTTAAAATAAAGCTGCCATCATTTGAAAGCTTTTGTCTTTTAATATCTTTGTCCCCAAAAATCCCAGAAGTGAGTCTAGTCAATTATTTATTCGTAGGTATAATGTGATCTACAATTTGAATCTCAGCAGCAACATGAAATATTAAGTCACAGGGGAAGGCCCTGGAATTTAAAATAAAGCTGCCATCATTTGAAAGCTTTCGTCTTTTAATATCTTTGTCCCAAAAAATCCCAGAAGTGAGTCTAGTATATTAAGTCAGAGGGGAAGTAATGTGATCTACAATTTGAATCTCAGCAGCAACATGAAATATTAAGTCACAGGGGAAGGCCATTTCTCATATTGAGTTCAAAGTAATGAATTCCTTTAACTTCTTCCTGCACATGCTATTCTAGCTTTTGGAGAAGAAACTCGACAACTTACCTGTGATCATCACAACTTTGACGCGAGCATCCTTCAATTCTTTGATCACTCCCTCGGTTTGCGGCTTCAGTCTATTTTCCAAGATGATCAAACCTAAAAACTCCAGATCTTTCTCTATGTCTTCTCGTTTCATGTAGTTGAGATGTTTGTAGTCGTCAATGGATAGGGTGCGACTCGCCAGTGCGATTACTCTGTAACCTTGCTCTGTGTATTCGGACAACACTGATACGATGTTCTCTGGAACTGAAATTAAGACGGATTGGTACTTTTAGACCAGAGATTTCCAATTAGTGCCCCGCGAAGCTTTTTGGGTGGGCCCCATCGGAGTTAATTTTTGCTCTTTTCCTATGTTGTGGACTCCGAAAATGAAAGCACGGAGAAAAAAGAAACTGAAATGTCCTTCAATATATTATCCCTCGATTTATCGAAAGGGAAGAATATTG
>NW_007378625.1:0-80843 GCF_000475195.1 Diaphorina citri | reverse complement strand
AATTATATTGACACAAAACACAGCAACCTCATTTGGAATAGCATGCACTTCATTTATACTGTTAGGACGAGACTGAAAAGTCCCTTTACACTAGCTAGAGAGCACTTTCATTACTCCTTTGAACTTTTTTTTAGCATTAAATAAATGAGACATAAAGTAAACAAGAAAAGATCTCGTGGACTTACATCACCCGATGGTGGTCTCACAATGGCAGGAATGGGCAGTTCATAATGGCAATCTTCTTTCAGATTTGGTTCCTCCAATGTCCATCCAGTGGACTCAAACATCTGCAAAATAAAAGTGTCTTCGAGTTAGGTATTTGGATTGGTTGAATTCGACGGTCAAATTTTCAATGGTCAACGATTACTTGATTAGTCGCTAAACTATGCTGAAGGCAACTATGCTTTCATGTGCATTCCATTTGTCAATGATAGGAGTTGGGTCTTGGTTTACCTTGCCTTTGGGATCAATAATTCAATGCATAATGGCAATCTTCTTTCAGATTTGGTTCCTCCAATGTCCATCCAGTGGACTCAAACATCTGCAAAATAAAAGTGTCTTCGAGTTAAGTATTTGGATTGGTTGAATTCGATGGTCAAATTTTCAATGGTCAACGATTACTTGATTAGTCGCTAAACTATGCTGAAGGCTACTATGCTTTCATGTGCATTCCATTTGTCAATGATAGGAGTTGGGTCTTGGTTTACCTTGCCTTGCAATAATTCATTTTCAGAACCATTTACTGATGCAAAATTGTTAGCAAGTACTGGAAAATTCGGAAAAATAGCCACAACGGCACTCACCTTCAAATCCAGCGGATCACCAGATAATTCCCCATTAATGAGAGTCAGCGAATGACATGTGGCCATTCCATGCTTCAATTTCACATGCTCGTTTGTATTCTGAATATGCTTGATGGGGGCTCCCAGTTTCTTGCCTTGAAGGGGCACCACACTCGCGTAGTGTCGGGTTTTTCTCGAATCTTCGTGGTTTTCATACGCTTGGCTATCTGAAAGATCTCGTACCGAAAAGTTCATACTTATACATATATGTCATCAGTGAAGCTCTTAAAACATACGAGTATCAGCAGTATAGTTGGTTAGCTATAGCTTACATAAAGCACAACGTCGCACGGCAGGATTAGAAACCTGATCCCGTGAAACCAGAACCTAAAGCCCACTCAGCTTTCGAGAAGGAGCGAACTTCAAGAGTTCGCACCTTCTGGCACTGCGCTCTAAACCCACACAGTTAGTGCCTCCTGACCTCTGGACGCGTCCTGCTGAGGTGGCAGAGTTCCTTGAGGAGGAGTGAGCGTTGTCGCAGACGTTAACAACAACAACTTCAAGAGTTTGAGCCGATGCATCAATTATATTGACACAAAACACAGCAACCTCATTTGGAATAGCATGCACTTCATTTATACTGTTAGGACGAGACTGAAAAGTCCCTTTACACTAGCTAGAGAGCACTTTCATTACTCCTTTGAACTTTTTTTTAGCATTAAATAAATGAGACATAAAGTAAACAAGAAAAGATCTCGTGGACTTACATCACCCCCTAAAGCCCACTCAGCTTTCGAGAAGGAGCGAACTTCAAGAGTTCGCACCTTCTGGCACTGCGCTCTAAACCCACACAATTAGTGCCTCCTGACCTCTGGACGCGTCCTGCTGAGGTGGCAGAGTTCCTAGAGGAGGAGTGAGCGTTGTCGCAGACGTTAACAACAACAAATTCAAGAGTTTGAGCCGATGCATCAATTATATTGACATAAAACACAGCAACCTCATTTGGAATAGCATGCACCTCATTTATACTGTTAGGACGAGACTGAAAAGTCCCTTTACACTAGCTAGAGAGCACTTTCATTACTCCTTTGCACTTTTTTTTAGCATTAAATAAATGAGACATAAAGTAAACAAGAAAATATCTCGTGGACTTACATCACCAGATGGTGGTCTCACAATGGCAGGAATGGGCAGTTCATAATGGCAATCTTCTTTCAGATTTGGTTCCTCCAATGTCCATCCAGTGGACTCAAACATCTGCAAAATAAAAGTGTCTTCGAGTTAGGTATTTGCATTGGTTGAATTCGACGGTCAAATTTTCAATGGTCAACGAATACTTGATTAGTCGCTAAACTACGCTGAAGGCTACTATGCTTTCATGTGCATTCCATTTGTCAATGATAAGAGTTGGGTCTTGGTTTACCTTGCCTTTGGGATCAATAATTCAGCTATATATCTTCTATTTTAGTATAGCCAGCGACGATATCTCTTTGAATGTACCAGTTACCAATAGATCACTGAAGTTAAGCTGTGTTCCGCGTGGTTGGTATCTGAATGGGTGACAATCGGGGCATTCGCAGGCTGCAGTCTATTTCCAGCCCCACTCAGTTTTTCCTCTCTCTTTTTCAATTTCACGTTTTAATCTGATTTTATCTTCCTCGCCACAGGTGTTCGTAAGATCGTGCTAGCTACCAACATAGCGGAGACCTCCATCACGATAGATGATATCGTGTATGTGGTAGACTGTGGCAAGACCAAGATGAGCAACTTCGATGTGAAGGATAACATAGCCACGTTGAAACCAGAGTGGATCAGTCTGGCTAATGCTAAACAGAGAAGAGGACGTGCTGGCAGGTTGGTAACTCTGTGGCAGTTGAGGGGTTAAACGCACCATTGTTTGTTGAGCTGTATTCCTTTGCAGTGAACCTGAATTCCTTATGTTGAAAATTTTTTTGATCCTGTTGGGTGGAAGAGCTCACTGTGTGGGAATCTTGCCATTATGCCTTCAAATATAATAATAACAATAACCTGTGTCTTCTCGTCTTTCTCTCCCTCAGAGTTCAGGAAGGTGTGTGCTAATAACATAGCCACGTTGAAACCAGAGTGGATCAGTCTGGCTAATGCTAAACAGAGAAGAGGACGTGCTGGCAGGTTGGTAACTCTGTGACAGTTGAGGGATTAAACGCACCATTGTTTGTTGAGCTATATTCCTTTGCAGTCAACCTGAATTCCTTATGTTGAAAAAAGAAAGCATGCTGTAAGAATTCTACAAAGATACTTTTCAGCTTAGCTTCTTTAATAGGTTGGATAGAGGAACCTCTAACAACGGAGATCTTACTGTCCTGAATCGAAGAAAAAAGTAGGACAGGATAGAAGAAAGCCACCCGTGAGCAGACCTTATCTGTTTAGGATAAAGGTCTCTCCGAACGGAAGTCGAACCCGCGATCTAGTGCTTGTGAGGCAGACCTTCCTAGCTAAGCAGGAATTAGGATGAACTACATTTATTTTAATATAAATTTTTGATCCTGTTATACTTTTAGTTGGCAGGAAGAGCTCACTGTGTGGGAATCTTGCCATTATGCCTTCAAATATAATAATAATAACCTGTGTCTTCTCGTCTTTCTCTCCCTCAGAGTTCAGGAAGGTGTGTGCTATCATTTGTATTCGAGAGCCCGGGAGCAGACATTCCAGGATTATCCCTTGCCTGAAATACAACGGACCAGACTCGATGAGGTGGTACTCAAAGCGAAAATGTTGCAGCTAGGCAAGATCGCTCCTTTCCTTCAGAAATGTAAGTACTTACGAGAAAGAAACCAACCTTAGTGGTGCAGTGGTTAAAGCGTTGGACTTCGGATCTGTAGGTTGGTGGTTCGAGTCCAAGACAACTCATAAAATTTATGCCCTTCCTTCAGAAATGTAAGTACTTACGAGAGAGAAACCAACCTTAGTGGTGCAGTGGTTAAAGCGTTGGTCTTTGGATCTGTAGGTTGGTGGTTCGAATCCAAGACAACTCATAAAATTTATATCTAGGTGTTGGGGAACGATATTTGTGACAAGCATTTAAGTATTATTTATTTACAAAAACATCATACACCTACAATATATAATGAAAATGCTCGAGCATCAGCAAATATGCAGCAGGCCATTAGTGAAGCATTTAAGTATGCTTAACACAACAAATTCCTTTTAATTACGAGAGAGATCGACTTTCAAATATGTATCTGTTGTTCTGTTGTAAGGTAAGAACTCTTGAGGTCTTGAGTCCAAAAAATTCAAAATGGTTTCGCGGCGCTTCAAAGCCATGTTAAATACGGAAAATGGTTTCGCGGCGCTTCAAAGTCATGTTAAATACGGCCTTAACTCCGTATGTATGGGTACCTAAACAAGGTATATTCTATTCTTAGTGGTGCAGTGGTTAAAGCGTTGGTCTTTGGATCTGTAGGTCATAAAATTTATATAGGTGTTGGGGAACGATATTTGTGACAAGCTTTTAAGTATGCTTAACACAATAAATTCCTTTTAATTACGAGAGAGATCGACTTTCAAATATGTATCTGTTGTAAGGTAAGAACTCTTGAGTCCAAAAAATTCAAAATGGTTTCGCGGCGCTTCAAAGTCATGTTAAATACGGCATTCACTCCGTATGTATGGGTACCTAAACAAGGTATATTCTATTCTATTCTAATCAACTTTTCTCATTTTCACCTCCACAGTGTTAGACCCTCCTGATCCCGCCTCAGTACAACTCTCACTCAAACTACTCCGTCTGATTGATGCCCTGGATGACGATGAACATCTGACCCCTCTGGGCTATCATCTAGCCAAGTTGCCCCTGGATCCACAGATAGGCAAAATGCTGCTCATGGCCTCGATATTCTCCTGTGTAGATCCTGTGTTTACCGTGGCTGCCAGTCTTGGGTTTAAAGACGCTTTCTATTGTCCTATGGTAAGCGAACCTAGGAGGTGTTTATTAACACACTTAGGTTCGGTTTATGAATAGCATATTATATCAGTCTGTCAAAGTTATTGGCTTATCATATTAGCATTGGTTCAAATGTGTTTTTTTTTCGGATTCAAATATCCACAGATAGGCAAAATGCTGCTCATGGCCTCGATATTCTCCTGTGTAGATCCTGTGTTTACCGTGGCTGCCAGTCTTGGGTTTAAGGACGCTTTCTATTGTCCTATGGTAAGCGAACTTAGGAGGTGTTTATTAACACACTTGGGTTCGGTTTATGAATAGCATAGCATATTATATCAGTCTGTCAAAGTTATTGGCTTGTCATATTAGCATTGGTTCAAATGTGTTTTTTTTTTCGGATTCAAATGTGTTTTTTGCCAGCCTAGGGTAGATTGGTTGGTAGTACGTCTGCCTTGTAAGCGCTGGGCCGCCGGTTCGATTACCGCACGGGGCGAATTTTATCCTGAACGGATAATGTTCGTTCTCGGAACGGCTGGCTTTCTCCTATCCTGTCTTCCTTCTCTCTTCGATTTCGGGTCGATAAGACCGTAACAGTTACAGTTCCCTCTATCAACCCTCTTGGGGACCCTGGAATTTAAAATAAAGCTGCCATCATTTGAAAGCTTTCGTCTTTTAATATCTTTGTCCCAAAAAATCCCAGAAGTGAGTCTAGTCAATTATTTATTCGTATCATGTGATCTATAATTTGAATCTCAGCAGCAACATGAAATATTAAGGCTTTCTCCTATCCTGTCTTCCTTCTCTCTTCGATTTCGGGTCGATAAGACCGTAACAGTTACAGTTCCCTCTATCAACCCTCTTGGGAAAAAAGACCTAAATCCCATCACTATCCTGTCTTCCTTCTCTCTTCGATTTCGGGTCGATAAGACCGTAACAGTTACAGTTCCCTCTATCAACCCTCTTGGGGAAAAAAAAGACCTAAATCCCATCATACAAATTCACTGTTAACCTCTCTGCCTTCACAGAACATGGAGAAAGATGTCGACAAGCAGAAGAACATCCTAGCGCAGGGCGCCAAGAGTGACTACGTGGTTCTAATCAACGCCATGCAAGGCTGGGAACAGGCACTCGAACACAACTACGCGCATGACTACTGTCGCGAGAACTTCCTGACAAACAACACGCTCCTGTTGTTGCGCGACATGAAAGATCAGTTCTCGCGCACCATGCATGAGATGAACTTTATTTCGTCGCGTACGTGGTCCTAATCAACGCCATGCAAGGCTGGGAACAGGCACTCGAACACAACTACGCGCATGACTACTGTCGCGAGAACTTCCTGACGAACAACACGCTCCTGTTGTTGCGCGACATGAAGGACCAATTCTCGCGCACCATGCATGAGATGAACTTTATTTCGTCGCGCGACCCGAAGAACAAGGAGTCGAATTTGAACTCGGACAATCACGCGCTGGTCAATGCAGTCATCGCGAGTGGGTTGTATCCGAATATTGGCGTTATCAAGTGAGTTATGAGTTTATGAGACATTCTAAGATAGTTGATCCCAGAAGTATTTTCATTTTATTTATTTATTTAATATACGGGCGAATTTTATCCTGAACGGATAATGTTCGTTCTCGGAACGGCTGGCTTTCTCCTATCCTGTCTTCCTTCTCTCTTCGATTTCAGGTCGATAAGACCGTAACAGTTACAGTTCCCTCTATGAACTCTCTTGGGAAAAAAAAGACCTAAATCCCATCATACAAATTCACTGTTAACCTCTCTGCCTTCACAGAACATGGAGAAAGATGTCGACAAGCAGAAGAACATCCTAGCGCAGGGCGCCAAGAGTGACTATGTGGTCCTAATCAACGCCATGCAAGGCTGGGAACAGGCACTCGAACACAACTACGCGCATGACTATTGTCGCGAGAACTTCCTGACAAACAACACGCTCCTGTTGTTGCGCGACATGAAGGACCAATTCTCGCGCACCATGCATGAGATGAACTTTATTTCGTCGCGCGACCCGAAGAACAAGGAGTCGAATTTGAACTCGGACAATCACGCGCTGGTCAATGCAGTCATCGCGAGTGGGTTGTATCCGAATATTGGAGTTATCAAGTGAGTTATGAGTTTATGAGACATTCTAAGATAGTTGATCCCAGAAGTATTTTCATTTTATTTATTTATTTAATATACCTTATTTATACTGTCGGCCAAGACTAAAAAGTCCCATTATGCCAACAGTTTAAACAGGCCTCATTTATTTACATCAAAGTAAAGAAGCTTTTCAGCCCTATCCCAAAAGTAATAATTCAGATAATTTAGTTGCTGGTTCGAATCCCAACAACGACGTGAAAAAATGAAAGAGAGCGGGAGAGGAAATGACTTTTTTTTTCCAACCTAGTATGCTTATTTATACTGTCGGCTAAGACTAAAAAGTCCCATTATGCCAACAGTTTAAACAGGCCTCATTTATTTACATCAAAGTGAAAAAGCTTTTCAGCCCTATCCCGAAAGTACCTGAGAATAATTCAGATAATTCAGTTGCTGGTTCGAATCCCAACAACGACGTGAAAAAATGAAAGAGAGCGGGAGAGGAAATGACTTTTTTTTTCCAAGCTAGTATGCTGTTTGTCATAAATTCCGTTCATATATCGCTGCTGAGAGTAATGCATATGTTATTTTGGTACATATCTGAGAATGTTACATGCTTTTGTTACGTTTCCCCTCATTTTTAATTAATATAGGCCGGGTGGCGCTTCGAACTCTTGACGTTCGCGCGCCTCCCGGCACGTTTGATTAATTTACGCTCTCATTTCCAGACGTACCCGCTGGAATAATAAAATGAATAAGCACTTCTCTTCCATCATAACTCCAGACGATGGCAAAGTCTGCATTCATCCCAAATCTGTCAATAACAATCAGGCCGCCTTTGACTCACCGTTCCTCATGTACTACATGAAACTCAAAGGTAACAGGCGTGAGAGAATAGACTTTTCAGAGGTTTGATAGAGGGAACTGTAACTGCTAAGGTCTTATCGTCCCTGAAGCGAAGAGAGAAGGAAGACAGGCGTTCCGAAAACGAACCTCATCTGTTCATAAAATGAATAAGCACTTCTCTTCCATCATAACTCCAGACGATGGCAAAGTCTGCATTCATCCCAAATCTGTCAATAACAATCAGGCCACCTTTGACTCACCGTTCCTCATGTACTACATGAAACTCAAAGGTAACAGGCTGGCGTGAGAGAATAGACTTTTCAGAGATTTGATAGAGGGAACTGTAACTGCTAAGGTCTTATCGTCCCTGAAGCGAAGACAGAAGGAAGACAGGGGAAAGTCAGGCGTTCCGAAAACGAACCTCATCTGTTCAGGATAAAATCCGTCCATCGAACCTGCGACCAGGGGCGTTATCCACTCAACTTTTGCTTCTTTTTTTCTTTTTTTTTTTCAGGGAAATTTCAGGCTGGTCTACTCCCTGTTTAAAGTCTCCCAGCCAGACAACTTTACCATAAATAATTCATGGAAAAATTACTCAATAGTCAATTTCAAGCAGTAGAAAACAAAAAAAAAAAAAAAAAAACAGAGGGAACTGTAACTGCTAAGGTCTTATCGTCCCTGAAGCGAAGAGAAGGAAGACAGGCGTTCCGAAAACAAACCTCATCTGTTCAGGATAAAATCCGCCCATCGAACCCGCGACCAGTGGCGTTATCCACTCAACTTTTGCCTTTTTTTTTCAGGGAAATTTCAGGCCGGTCTACTCCCTGTTTAAAGTCTCCCAGCCAGACAACTTTACCATAAATAGTTCATGGAAAAATTACTCAATAGTCAATTTCAAGCAGTAGAAAACAACAATACCACCTATGATTTTCCCTGTTTAAAGTCTCCCAGCCAGACAACTTTACCATAAATAGTTCATGGAAAAATTACTCAATAGTCAATTTCAAGCAGTAGAAAAGGTGTGTGCTATCATTTGTATTCGAGAGCCCGGGAGCAGACATTCCAGGATTATCCTTTGCCTGAAATACAACGGACCAGACTCGATGAAGTGGTACTCAAAGCGAAAATGTTGCAGCTGGGCAAGATCGCTCCCTTCCTTCCATACGTACATTAACTTCTTCACATTGATCACCTTCAGTTCTGTCACCTCTGAAAATAGCATGGTTTTTAATGGTTACAATCTTTGGTATGACGTACGATAGGGTGCCGAAAATTCCACTCAATCAAATAGTATCTACGGGGTGGATTTCATCCTGAACGGATAAGGTTCGTTCTCGGAATGGCTGGCTTTCTCTTATCCTGTCTTCCTTTTCTCTTCGATTTCGGGACGATAAGACCTTGGCTGTTACTGTTTTCTCTATCAAACCTCTTGAAAAAATGTATAAATAAACTTGATCGAAAAGACAATCATAAATAGGGCTGAAGACCAAGAACGCCTCGGGTAGGTCTCTTCTTCATTTACCTTTGGAAGTTCCATCACAAAGGTAAATCCGAATGAATTTGACGGACCAATGGCTGAAACTTTGGATTTAGGCTCTAGGGACCTCAAAACGTGTTTTGGCACTAAAAACTGACCATCGAAATTTTGACCGATTACATTACTTTCCTTCCTATAGGATAAGGAAAGTAAAAATGAATAAATAAACTTGATCGAAAAGACAATCATAAATAGGGCTAAAGACCAAGAACGCCTCGGGTAGGTCTCTTCTTCAGTTCTTCATTTACCTTTGGAAGTTCCATCACAAAGGTAAATCCGAATGAATTTGGTAGTCTTAACAGGGTATTCCGAATTATTGTTCTCCTGTATCCTGAAAACAAGATCAGACTGATTTGTAATCATCTGATTAAATCAAGTGATCAATATAATAAACAAAGTGGGCGTGCGTATATAAAACAAATCATAGTTTCTAGAACCTACTTTTTAACCAGGGCGAATAGTGAGAAATGCAAAGAATTCTCCTGTATCCTGAAAACAAGATCAGACTGATTTGTAATCATCTGATTAAATCAAGTGATCAATATAATAAACAAAGTGGGCGTATATAAAACAAATCATAGTTTCTAGAACCTACTTTTTAACCAGGGCGAATAGTGAGAAATGCAAAGAACGCCGATATAAATATAATTCTCCTGTATCCTGAAAACAAGATCAGACTGATTTGTAATCATCTGATTAAATCAAGTGATCAATATAATAAACAAAGTGGGCGTATGTATATAAAACAAATCATAGTTTTTAGAACCTACTTTTTAACCAGGGCGAATAGTGAGAAATGCAAAGACCGCCGAATGCCTTATAATCGTTAATTTCAATTATTTTTTCAGAGTACGTATTCAGCATGTTAACAGAATTTAATAAACATATTAAATTTAATTAACGTAATATTTTGACATTATGAAGGCACATACAAACAATGCATCCATTCATTACAGAATTTAATAAACATATTAAATTTAATTAACGTAATATTTTAACATTATGAAGGCACATACAAACAATGCATCCATTCATTCATTCATTGTCGCTAAATTGTATTACAATAAAATACAAAACAAACATACTTATACTTATTCATCCTACTGAAGTGAGAAAACCTCAATTGCAATCAAGTGGCTCAGCAGGTATCAAGCGTGCCGGGAGGCACGCGAACGTCAAGAGTTCGAAACGTTGCCCGGCCTATAACATGATTAGGAACCCACATCAGTAATGGAGTGCTTAGAGCATGGGACTTGAGAAAAAGGTGTTCTATTGTCATTTTTATTTCGTAGCAATGAAACAACTGCTACACTAGACTCTTGGGGTCTGTGTCGTACCATACCAAGCCTGAAGGGCCTGTAGTAAGTCCCTCATCAGATGGGCAAGAAGACCCTCAAAACTTCTTATATATTACTTACTTTACTTTCCGTGTCCAGCATATATCTCATATCTTGTCCATCCAGAAAAGATCAGTCTAATATGTACTTCATAATTAGGTTCTGGGTCAACTTTAGATCTGGAGCTTGATGGTTCGCGTCCAAGTCAAGCCAGTGTATATCTGGTTTACCTACCTTCATGATTATGGTAAACAAAGATCCACACAAGGCAATGGACGCTAGAACCCAGATGAACTTATAGGAGTCCTGGTCGAATTTGAAATCCGCTGGTGGAGGATACAGAATGGATCGAACCAGGGCACCCTTAGCTGTCTGGAAACCTGTGTAAATAGACAGCATACACAGTCGTTTTAGAATTGGTTAAGCTCGGTATACATCCTGCTACATCTTTCCAACCCGGTTCTTTAATAGATTGTTGCGTGTGTACGCGATATTTGTATAAATTACGGGTATAAACAAGTGAAATTTGCACAAATATCGACACGACATATTGTAGCATGTGTACTGGATTAAAGTGAATCGAATCCATAAACAACGAAACATTAAATTCTACGAACTTCTTATCGTGAAAATGAATTAATCTGTCATCCTACTTTCTTACAAAATGTCATCCTACTTTCATGTCCCTGATAAGATTCGAACCGCAGTCCCAGAGTTACGAGTCTAATGCACACGACATATTGTAGCATGTGTACTGGATTAAAGTGAATCGAATCCATAAACAACGAAACATTAAATTCTATGAACTTCTTATCGTGAAAATGAATTAATCTGTACTTTATCTTACAAAATGTCATCCTACTCTCATGTCCCTGATAAGATTCGAACCGCAGTCCCAGAGTTACGAGTCTAATGTCCTATGCAATTGGAATCAAATCTCTTTTGGCATCCAATAACACTATTATCCAATCCGCATCCAAAAAGGACTGAAGTCTAATGCCCTATGCAATTGGAATCAAATCTCTTTTGGCATCCAGTAACACTATTATCCAATCCGCATCCAAAAAGGACTGGAAACTTGGACTGAATTCTACTAACAATAAACTTCTGATTTTAATGTTATAACTTCTGAGAGAGTCCCGGAACTGCTCACCTGTCGTGAGCAAAATTGCTACAAAAAGGAGCTGTCACATATGAGCACTTGAGCAGTGAGAGTGTTATTATAGGGTTAGGTTAAACGCCAAAAGAGAGCTTTCAAAATTTGAGCAGTGTTATTATAGGGTTAGGTTAAACACAAAAAGGATCTTTCTTTTCATTGTCATCGCTTTTGAATAATTACCAAATTTAGTGCGAGAGCAATAAATCGCTTTCTCAAAGCTGATGCCTATAAAGTCGAATTACTTCACTAATTTTGCAGATGTTGAAAAGCCATCATCTACACTTCTACAGGTTGTGGTAAGACTACCCAGGTCCCTCAGTTTATTCTGGACGATGAGATCGCCCGGAACCGAGGCTCAGAGTGTTGCATTATGGTGACTCAGCCTCGGCGTATCTCTGCCATAGCTATAGCGGAGCGAGTGGCCCAGGAGAGAGATGAACAGTGTGGTAGACCAGGCTCCAGTGTGGGCTATCAGATTCGGCTTGAGAAGTAAGTACGAATTATAGTGTTTTGTTTGGTAGAAGTTTCGGACATGTTATGAGGATGAATTTTATTTATTTATTTATTTATTTAAATAACATTTTACAGAATAGAGATCTTTTCCTAAGCTGATAATATTATGGTTATGGAATGACGAGAGGTTACCTAAGAAAGTTTATGATATGAAAATGGTAGGTACAAGACCAAAGGGAAGACCAAGATATCGATATGAAGACATTAGGTTTGATGTGGGCAAGAAACAAGGAAATTAAGAAGATATAAAGGCTAACCAAAGCCTGAGTGGAGCCGAAAAAAGCCAGCTACATGCAATTACGCAGATAGTCACCCATCCAGATATTAACCGCGCGCAACATTGTTTAACAACAGTGATCTATTGGGAACTGGTGTATTCAAAGTGCTATCGTTGCTGGTTGTCAAATACTTTGGGGATAGGGAAAATAACAGGATTTTGATCCGAATTTCAGAGAGCTACCTAGGAAGCGAGGTTCTATCCTGTACTGTACTGCCGGTATTCTGCCTGAGGTAATGCAGTCAGATCCTATCCTATCAGGAGTAATCACCCTCTTCATCACTGTAATCATCCAAATTGTTTCTCTTGTCTTCATTTGTGATGAGTTCGATCATTGCCCTGTGAGAAAAGAATGGGGAAATTACTTAGGATCAAACTACTCAGCCTCGTCAGGACATTTGAGTAGCTAGACACCAATGGTGGTATTACCAGTGTAACAAGATGGGGAAATTACTTAGGATCAAACTACTCAGCCTCGTCAGGACATTTGAGTAGCTAGACACCAATAGTGGTATTACCAGTGTAACAAGATTAGTGAAAAATGGGAATTGATTGCAAAGGAGGCACTTAGTAATACTGTGGTAGTGTGGCTTTGTATGTATAAATAATGAATCAGTCCTTTTGTAAAGGTCACACTAACATCCCACCTTGATTACTGTGTGTTTTCCATGTCCCAAACCCCAACTTTTTTTACGTTCCTTACATAAATTTAATCCTGTCTATTTAGTTTTAATATTTTCATTTATGGCTTTGCCAAAGTAATTTATAAGGCTATCTTTTGTTGAGTTTAACTTGACAATGTATTTTGAATCGCTTTCTCAAAGCTGATGCCTATAAAGTCGAATTACTTCACTAATTTTGCAGATGTTGAAAAGAGTAGCAACAGCTATATATCTTCTATTTTAGTATAGCCAGCGACGATATCTCTTTGAATGTACCAGTTACCAATAGATCACTGAAGTTAAGCTGTGTGTCCGCGTGGTTGGTATCTGAATGGGTGACAATCGGGGCATTCGCAGGCTGCAGTCTATTTCCAACAATGATCGAACTCATCACAAATGAAGACAAGAGAAACAATTTGGATGATTACAGTGATGAAGAGGGTGATGATGACTACATAAATAACATATAAAGTCACACACATAAACCAGTGGCTGACCTGTGTCAGCCTTTGCATGTATGAGGTAAAAATGCAATGCAAAGTTCGCATTAATCCCACCTTGATTACTGTTTTTTCCATGTCCCAAATTTTTGTCCCAAGCCCCAACTTTTTTTACGTTCCTTGCATAAATTTAATCATGTCTATTTAGTTTTAGTATTTTCATTACTGGCTTCGCCAAAGTATTTTATAAGGCTATCTTTTGTTGAGTATAACTTAACAAACTATTTTGTAATGCCATCTTTTGTTGAGTTTAACTTAACAAAGTATTTTGTAATGTCATCTTTTGTTGAGTTTAACTTAACAAAGTATTTGTAAGGCTATCTTTTGTTTTGTTTCACCTAACTCGTTTCTCTCTCTAATATCATCCTCCGAGGTATTAAAAAAAAAAAAGATGTATCTAAGCGACCCACCTCACATTAACCTCACCCAGCTTCGGTGGGGCTGGGAAAAGCCAACAGCACGCGATTACCCATTTGATCACCCGTCTAGATACCAACCGCGCTCAACGTTGCTTAACTTCAGTGTGAACCATTGGTAACTGGGACTAATTATTTTCTAAGTTTGTACCAAAAGAAATAATTAGAATAACTAGGTACTTATACCTTCATAACATAATCATTATAATGTGACAAACAAAATTACATCATACCTAATGTTTATGTTGTTTGTCACATTATGACATAATTATTATAGCGACCCTGTCACCTGCCAAGATTTTATCAGACTTGGATTTTTAGTAGAATTCTTTCCCATGATCGTCGCTTCGCGTCGTGTCGGATTTTTCTCGAATCTTTGTGGTTCTCTATTCACAAACCTTGTCAAAGCAAACACAGTTGATGGATCCGGATACATTGATGACTCTGGAGTTGATACATGAGATGTTGTATTTCTTAAGCCGCGTTAGAGCATACAGCTTACCCACAGTCATGGTGGCAGGCAGAGCTGGTGGTATGACAATGGTAATGATGTCCAGAGACTTGATTACGATGTCCCACAGTGATCTGCCACGCAAGATCTGTGGAAGGATTGAAAGTAGGACCAACGAATTAACTTTAGTTGCTCTAGAAAGAATCAGCAGGTATCAAGCGTGCCGGGAGGCACGCGAACGTCAAGAGTTCGAAACGTTGCCCGGCCTATAACATGATTAGGAACCCACATCTGTAATGTAGTGCTTAGAGCATGGGACTTGAGAAAAAGGTGTTCTATTGTCGTTTTTATTTCGTAGCAATGAAACAACTGCTACACTAGACTCTTGGGGTCTGTGTCGTACCATACCAAGCCTGAAGGACCTGTAGTAAGTCCCTCATCAGATGGGCAAGAAGGCCCTCAATACTTCGTATTACTTACTTTACTTTCTGTGTCCAGCATATATCTCATATCTTGTCCATTCAGAAAAGAGCATTCTAATACTTCCTATTTAGTGTCGAGGACCTAGGTCAACTTTAGATTTGGAGGTGAGTTGTTCGAGTCCAAGTCAAGTCAAAAAATTTAAAACAGTGTATCTCTGATTTACCTACCTTCATGATTATGGTAAACAAAGATCCACACAAGGCAATGGACGCTAGAACCCAGATGAACTTGTAGGAGTCCTGGTCGAATTTGAAATCCGCTGGTGGAGGATACAGAATGGATCGAACCAGGGCACCCTTAGCTGTCTGGAAACCTGTGTAAATAGACAGCATACACAGTCGTTTTAGAATTGGTTAAGCTCGGTATACATCCTGCTACATGCTTTCCAACCCGGTCCTTTAATAGATTGTTGCGTGTGTACGCGATATTGGTATAAATTACGGGTTCTACTTACCCGAATTCTGGAATGGAAATAGTGTTGACGGTCTTGATGAAATAGGATTTGAACAGTTTTTCATACGTATCCTGAAATCGAGAACGTTAAATATAGCCAGCGGCGACAACACGTTGAATGAACCAGTTCTCAATGCAGTGAAAATTAAACCTTTATCGTTCTCAAAACGAAATAGGATTTGAACAGTTTTTCATACGTATCCTGAAATTGAGAACGTTAAATATAGCCAGCGGCGACAACACGTTGAATGAACCAGTTCTCAATGCAGTGAAAATTAAACCTTTATCGTCAGGACGATAGAAAATGAGGAAATTTCTCAAAACACGACTATGAACATCAGTATTTTCATACGTATCCTGAAATTGAGAACGTTAAATATAGCCAGCGGCGACAACACGTTGTATGAACCAGTTCTCAATGCAGTGAAAATTAAACCTTTATCGTCAGGACGATAGGAAATGAGGAAATTTCTTAAAACACGACTATGAACATCAGTATACCTACAATGTGGGGTCAGTTTTTACTTTCCTTATTTGACGTAGTATGAAAATATGTAGAAAGTTGGACGAGAGGTACTTACCACGATCAAAACCTTTTCCGATTGAGAAAGAGCACACCTCTGATGTGTGAAGTAAAGTTGCCAATGTGGATACCAGTGAAATACCAGGCGGAGAATGCCCAAAAGAGGTACTTACCACGATCAAAACCTTTTCCGATTGAGAAAGGGCACACCTCTGATGTGTGAAGTAAAGTTGCCAATGTGGATACCAATGAAATACCAGGCGGAGAATGCCCAAGGTTAGCAAATATAGCACCCAAGTCACGATACAGTACCCTGTGCA
Organism: Diaphorina citri; assembly: GCF_000475195.1. Taxonomy (NCBI): domain Eukaryota; kingdom Metazoa; phylum Arthropoda; class Insecta; order Hemiptera; family Psyllidae; genus Diaphorina; species Diaphorina citri. The sequence goes on along the minus strand of NW_007378625.1, from coordinate 64,562 downwards.
TTTCCGGTACCCGAAGATTTCCTGAAAAGTGGCACCAAAAATGGGGTTAAAAGTGAAGTAGATTACAATTGAACACGAATGCCCAAGGTTAGCAAATACAGGACCCAAGTCACGATACAGTACCCTGTGCATTTCCGGTACCCGAAGATTTCCTGAAAAGTGGCGCCAAAAATGGGGTTAAAAGCGAAGTAGATTACAATTGAACACAATAATTAGGGTCAGGACTAAAAAGGCTTAACTAATGTCAGAACACTCAGGTCTCCAAAACAAGTTATATGCCCATAAAATTGTCGTACCAAGTACTGGATGCCTTATTTGCCTGGCCTTCCATAAAATAATGATCTTAAATGGTTGTCTCAACAATGAAATTGGTGTCAATTACCTACCTGTTCTGGAGGTTGGTGGTTCGCGTCCAAGTCAAGCCAGTGTATATCTGGTTTACCTACCTTCATGATTATGGTAAACAAAGATCCACACAGGGCAATGGACGCTAGAACCCAGATGAACTTGTAGGAGTCCTGGTCAAATTTGAAATCCGCTGGTGGAGGATACAGAATGGATCGAACCAGGGCACCCTTAGCTGTCTGGAAACCTGTGTAAATAGACAGCATACACAGTCGTTTTAGAATTGGTTAACCTCGGTATACATCCTGCTACATGCTTTCCAAACCCGGTCCTCTAATAGATTGTTGCGTGTGTACGCGATATTTGTATAAATTACGGGTATAAACATTATAAACAAGTGAAATTTGCACAAATATGGACACGACATATTGTAGCATGTGTACTGGATTAAAGTGAATCGAATCCATAAACAACGAAACATTAAATTCTATGAACTTCTTATCGTGGAAATGAATCAATCTGTACTTTATCTTACAAAATGTCATCCTACTTTCATGTCCCTGATAAAATTCGAACCGCAGTCCCAGAGTTACGAGTCTAATGTCCTATGCAATTGGAATCAAATCTCTTTTGGCATCCAGTAACACTATTATCCAATCCGCATCCAAAAAGGACTAGAAACTTGGACTGAATTCTACTAACAATAAACTTCTAATGTTATAACTTCTGAGAGAGTCCCGGAAATGCTCACCTGTTCTGATAACAACTGCGTGAAGATATTCATCCCCATGATATCGCGCCTGGAGTATAACGGTACCACAGTACAGTGTATGGTTCACATCTTCCTTCTCGTTGTAGAAGTCACTCTGAGACGGCAGGGCTGTTTTCATGACCGGGACACTTTCGCCTGAAAACAAAGATATTTTCAAAGAGGTTTGATAAAGAGAACTGTAACACCGGAGGTATTATTGTCCCGAAATGGAAGAGAGAAGTACAGGATGGAGGAATCTGCTCCGAAAACCTACTGAAGATCGCGAATCTTCGAGCTCTCTAACAGAGCTATGAGCTCACAAAGAGCCCACCTTGAGGCTTAGGTGTAGGGGTAAAATTTGAGGTAAGCTTATACGAATCAAGCTGTTCCGAGAACCAACCTAATCTGTTGAGGATAAAGCCCGCCCGGGCGGGAAGGGAACTCGTGACCAAGCGCCTACAAGGCAGGCGCGCTAAAAATCAAGCTAACAAGGCTGGGGAGTCAATGATTTAGTGCAGTTTGAGAGCATTTTTCTTCATAAATACGGCTCTTAGACTAGTTCCCAAGGAAGATATTCATCCCCATGATATCGCGCCTGGAGTATAACGGTACCACAGTACAGTGTATGGTTCACATCTTCCCACATAATGAATAGAGCACCATGAACTTGAAGATACCAAATGATGTAACCAATGCAGCTCTACCTTCCCGTATGATCCGGAGTACACAGGAGATGTTAGCTACTGTAGAGGTGAATGGAGATGCTACAGAACTCTCGGCTCACATCTTCCTTCTCGTTGTAGAAGTCACTCTGAGACGGCAGGGCTGTTTTCATGACCGGGACACTTTCGCCTGAAAACAAAGATATTGTCCCGAAATGGAAGAGAGAAGTACAGGATGGAGGAATCTGTTCCGAAAAGCTACTGAAGATCGCCCGAATGTTCGAGCTCTCTAACAGAGCTATGAGCTCACAAAGAGCCCACCTTGAGGCTTAGGTGTAGGGGTAAAATTTGAGGTAAGCTTATACGAATCAAGCTGTTCCGAGAACCAACCTAATCTGTTGAGGATAAAGCCCGCCCGGGCGGGAAGGGAACTCGTGACCTAGCGTGTACAAGGCAAGCTAACAAGGCTGGGGAGTCAATGATTTAGTGCAGCTTGAGAGCATTTTTCTTCATAAATACGGCTCTTACACTCGTATTTAATCATCTTCCTTCTCGTTGTAGAAGTCACTCTGAGACGGCAGGGCTGTTTTCATGACCGGGACACTTTCGCCTGAAAACAAAGATATTTTTAAAGAGGTTTGATAAAGAGGATTGTAACAACGGAGGTGTTATGGTCGCGAAATCAAAGAGAGAAGGAGAACAGGATAGGAGGAAGCTGTTCTGAAAAGCTACTGAAAATTGCCCGGATCTTCGATCTCCGTTAGGAATCAGCTTAACTCCGCACACAAAAAGCCCACCTTGAGGCTTAGATGTAGGGCAAACACCCCTAAAAGTTGAGTTAAAGCTTATTCGAATCCACAAATCTAGCTGTTCCGATGATAAACCTTATAGATCTGTTGAGGTTAAAGCCTGCCCCGGCGAACCGGCGACCTAGCGCTTACAAGGCAGGCCCGCCACTTTCCAAGTTTCCTAAGCTAGTTCCCACGCCTTGGACAGGAGTCAAAATTGACCAATCAAATGCCTTGAGATTATGCTTAGCACGAACTTAAGAGCCAGCATTTTGTTCATAAATATGGGTGTTAGACTAGTTCCCAAGCCTTTGATTCACCAATAACTTACCAGTAAGCATGCTCTCATTGACAATACAGTTGCCTTGTAGCAGTGTAGCATCACAAGCCAGGGTACAGCCATGTTTGGGGATCACAATGATGTCTCCTGGAACCAAATGTGTGGTGGGTACCTCCTCGTAAAGACCTTTGCTTCTCTTGACTGTCACCTTGTCCACTGTGTTAACTGTGTCGTGAAGACTTTTCTGATTCTAAAATCAGAAACATTGTCCTATTGGGTACACGTCCAAACATTTTAAACTGTTGCCCTAAAGACCTTTGCTTCTCTTGACTGTCACCTTGTCCACTGTGTTAACTGTGTCGTGAAGACTTTTCTGATTCTAAAATCAGAAACATTATCCTATTGGGTACACGTCCAAACATTTTAAACTGTTGCCTTAATAGGATTTTTTAGCCTCAGATCTTAGACGATCACGCTATAAACGAGGTAGTATAAAAAATTAATCTATTGAACTTTTCACTGAAAGTCAGAGGCCAGATTTTTCCCTTTGACCAAAACGGTAGAAACTTTATATGAGGGGGAAATCCACAATAACTGTCTGTTTTCTAGTCATAAAGATTTTGAGCATTTTCCCAGGGATTCAAAGATCTTCAGCTAGGTATCCTTAAGCCTGATTTGCCTCACGAGATATTCAAGTCAGTATCCATAACAACACAAAGAACAAAGTATGTCCATGTTACTGTTGCCCTAATAGGATTTTTTAGCCTCAGATCTTAGACGATCACGCTATAAACGAGGTAGGTATAACAAATTAATCTATTGAACTTTTCACTGAAAGTCAGAGGCCAGATTTTTCCCTTTGACCAAAACGGTAGAAACTTTATATGAGGGGGAAATCCACAATAACTGTCTGTTTTCTAGTCATAAATATCAGATTTTGAGCATTTTCCCAGGGATTCAAAGATCTTCAGCTAGGTATCCTTAAGCCTGATTTGCCTCACGAGATATTCAAGTCAGTATCCAACACAAAGTTTGTCCATGTGGAGAAACTTTTTTTTTTTTTTTTTTTTTTTTTTTTCATTAGGCGCTTTAACAATGTTTTGTGCATGTCGATCGCGCCGTCCAAACATTTTAAACTGTTGCCTTAATAGGATTTTTTAGCCTCAGATCTTATACGATCACGCTAATATAAACGAGGTAGGTATAACAAATTCATCTATTGAAGTCAGAGGCCAGATTTTTCCCTTTGACCAAAACGGTAGAAACTTTATATGAGGGGGAAATCCACAATAATTGTCTGTTTTCTAGTCATAAATATCAGATTTTGAGCATTTTCCCAGGGATTCAAAGAGCTTCAGCTAGGTATCCTTAAGCCTGATTTGCCTCACGAGATATTCAAGTCAGTATCCATAACAAGACAAAGAACAAAATATGTCCATGTGGACTCTATTACACGTACCTGCCGAGTTTGTATGACCGAAGACACGATACCAAATACAGACATACAAATGATGGCGCCCGTATAATAATAGTAAGCCTCAGCAAACCAAACACACAGTGTGAATACTTGGAATATGTAGAACGGGTTGAGAGCCTCCAGAACAAACAGGGATGAAATATTCTGGATAGGAACATTGATCTCGTTCTTCCCGTAAACTATACCCCATACATGAGCTGAACATTACAGTACCACACTCTGATTAGCCTGTTCACTTGTGAACACAGTTTGTAGGAAAAATAAATAAAATTGAAACAAGGCAAAATCGAGGATTCGAGGCACAAACACAGCCAAATCGAAAAATACAGTTGGAAATCACACACAAAAAGCCCACCCTGTGGCTTAGGTGTAGGGGCAAACAGCCCTAAAGGTTTGGGTTAAGCTTAAACGAATGTATAAAAGGGAAATGGGTATAGAGGACATTGTTAGTCATAATTAAGTAGAGGTATGCCTGTTCGACTGTTTAGGGCGGAAAATGGTGACATTAAACCTCTCCCCCCCTAAAATTGTTGTGTATTGGCTTGAGTTTGTGATCTGATTTTGGCCATCTTCATGTTTAGATCTTTGATGTTAGTTTTGCTCTCAGTATTAAAAGTCAAATATTACAGTCACCAACATTTGTGTTCTTTCTCGAATCAAACAAAAACGGTGCACAGGTTTAAGAAAACTCATCTAACTTGACCCTCGGAGTCGCATTCCGGGCTTCCCGGACCAAAATGCGGCAAATGCCCCCAAAATTATCTCCGTTACGAAGCTCTGGCAAAGAGAAAGGAATTCAGAGTGTAGAAATTTGCACAACACTCTCATAGAGATAAACGGGCAGACAATTTATCCTTGAACCCTTATCATTCATCACACTAGGGATATTCTTTGCAAGCTTTTATCTCTCTGCTAGTTAATTGATATTGCAGTGCAGCAAACTCCGTTCATTGCTTCCCTTTCTCAACTAGCCTCCCTTATCCTATAGTTCTACACGTGCTACTCACGTGATAATGATGATGATGATGATGATGATGATGATGATGATGATGATGATGATGATGATGATGATGATGATGATGATGATGCCCTTAGAGCTCTATTATTATGTGGTCAAATTCTCAAATAAATGAGCATAAAATTCCATACCTCGGCTGGGATCGAACCCACGCCCTACCAGGCGAGCGTCTTGACCACTACGCTACCGAGGCAGGTAGACCATCAATATTACCTAATTATCCATGAGATTCAGGTATGGACTAGTATGGTGTATGGAGCAATTTTCAATGTTCCAGTTACTTCAGAGCTAACCGAATTTAAAATTTACCAGCTCGACGTCCTAATTTTCAAATGTCCTCATGGCGGAGTCAAGTTCGCCTATGATTATAAACCTAGAAATAAGATATTGTATTGTGCACTGAAATCTAAGCTGATCCTGTCACCCACTGTTCACTAGGACAATTTAATAATCACGTGTTTAGTAAGTATGTACCTATTTACATACCTACTTAGTTAATCCGACACTCCGACAGGTTATAAGTTAATTGCTTATTTGATCGTCACAATTTGTAGAAGTACGTACTTCGGAAGTAGACCAAAGATTAGCAATAAGATGAGTCATGTCTCTCCTGCATGATATTTGATGAAGTTTTCTGAAATGATTGCCGGAAAAATTCCAAAATCTCTCTGATAACATAAATCTTTGACTTTACGCACACTCAGGACTGAAACTTATGTTTGAACTTTTAAGTAAGAGCAGACCAAAAACTCCAAAAGGTTGTTTATCACAGTTTTTGATACATCGCAAAATTGTCTTGTATATGTGTGGAGTAGCGTCCACACTTGGTCGATGAGCCTCGATCGTACATCTTCGCCTATGATTATAAACCTAGAAATAAGATATTGTATTGTGCACTGAAATCTAAGCTGATCCTGTCACCCACTGTTCACTAGGACAGTTTAATAATCACGTGTTTAGTAAGTATGTACCTATTTACATACCTACTTAGTTAATCCGACAAGTTATAAGTTAATTGCTTATTTGATCGTCACAATTTGTAGAAGTACGTACTTCGGAAGTAGACCAAAGATTAGCATTAAGATGTGTCATGTTTCTCCTGCATGATATTTGATGCAGTTTTCTGAAATGATCGCCGGAAAAATTCCAAAATCTCTCTGATAACATAAATCTTTGACTTTACGCACACTCAGGACTGAAACTTATGTTTGAGCTTTTATGTAGGAGCAGACCAAAAAATCCAAAAATTCTAAAGGTTTTGTTTTACCACAGTTTTTGATACATCTCAACATTGTCTTGTATATGTGTGGAGTAGCGTCCACACTTGGTCGATGAGCCTCGATCGTACGTTGATTAAGTGTGAACGGAGCTTTAGTGACAAGCTGGACTAGGTAGTTTTTATAGCGTAAGTACAGTACTTGATCCAGACATTGTTATGATTACTGATAACAAGTACATATAAGCAGAGATTAGAAGAGCTCTCTGTCCAAATATCTTTATCTCAACAGTAGTGATACATGAGCTGAACATTACAGTACCACACTCTGATTAGCCTGTTCACTTGTGAACACAGTTTGTAGGAAAAATAAATAAAATTGAAAAAAGGCAAAATCGAGGATTCGAGGCACAAACACAGGCAAATCGAAAAATACCGTTGGAAATCACACACAAAAAGCCCACCCTGTGGCTTAGGTGTAGGGGCAAGCAGCCCTAAAGGTTTGGGTTGAGCTTAAACGAATGTATAAAAAGGAAATGGGTATAGAGGACTTTGTTAGTCATAATTAAGTAGACGTATGCCTGGTCGACTGTTTAGGGTGGAAAATGGTGACATTAAAACTCTCCCTCCCTAAAATGTACGTCTGCCTTGTAAGCGCTAGGCCGCGGGTTCGATTCCCGCCCGGGGCGGTTTTTATCCTGATGGGATAATGTTCGTTCTCGGAAGGGCTGGCTTTCTCCTATCCTGTCTTCCTTCCCTCTTCGATTTCGGGACGATAAGACCATAGCAATTACAGTTCCCTCTGTCAAACCTCTTAAAAAAAAAAAGACCATTTATTCCAGTGACGTGTGACTTCAGAAAAAAGGCTTGTGAGAGACTTTTTGTCAAGGCTGGCAGATTTTTCCTTGTCAGATAAAAAAACGAAGCAGTCTATGAAGGACCTCGAGTGGTTTCAATATCTACCAGCGAGTCTATGTGAATATTGTGAATCCAATGCAGACTTCAGAAAAAAGGCTTAAAAACTTACCTTCAATATCAAAGACGAGCGTATCGGCGCCCTTATCATTCATCACACTAGGGATATTCTTTACAAGCTTTTATCTCTCTGCTGGTTAAATGATATTGCAGTGCAGCAAACTCAGTTAATTGCTTCCCTTTCTCAACTAGCCTGCCTTTTCCTAGTTCTACACGTGCTACACACCTGATAAAAATGGGGGCAGTTGGCATTTCCAACAATCCACCCCTTTTTCTTGGACAAACTTTTCCTGATTTGTACCCACGACAATGCTGAAAATAATTTAATTTAATCCACTGGTAGGTACCAACTAAAAAAGAATGTGCCTGCCTAGCTACCATAGAAGGTAAAGGTAGTGCGCCTGCCTTTTAAGCGCTCAGTCCCGAGATCGTATCCCCGGGGGAACTTTGTCTTAAAGAGGTAAAGTTTGTTTTCGGAATGACTAGTTTTCTCCTACCCTGTCCTCCTTCTCTCTTCGACTTAGGTACTACAAGACCTCCGTTGTTACAGTTCCCTCTATCAGACGTCTTGATGAATATAAAAGTATTTTACGTTAGAATTAGGTAACAGAACTATTTATGCTGAATATCGACCCCGCGGATTATTTTAGCTGTTTCGACTTTATTGTAGCTGAACAGATCTGGATTAAAAAAAAAAACTTAAATCATAACGAGTAACCTGCAATTTGCAGAGGAAACAAAGGAGCTAAGCAAACACTTACTTCTATCAGGAAACGTTTGATAATTAAACTGTTTTCCACCCGAGACCATATTAAAGTACTTTCCTTATCAAGAGGATAAGGAAAATTAAGAAATAAAAAAAAGAAAAACACTACATCATTTTTAATGCCACACTAGAAGATAAGACTTGCACTATTGTTTATCTTGGTCAGATGGGGATTAAGCGTTCAGAATGAACTAGCGCACAGTTTATCACAGAATTGGCACTCGAATCACTCGGTTATCACGACGAAAAGTTTGCGCATTTCCGACTCCAACCCGTTATCACAAACGCTGCTACGGGGTTTTATTTGAAATTAAAAACTGAATAGCACACAGGTTTAACCCTGTTTTTTAAACGTTAAATAAGATTTTTCGCGAACGACCTACTGTCCGTAGAGTTAAAGCGACTTAAAGGGGGGAAAATCGATTGAAAAAAAATTACATGATTTTCAAGCCAATAAAATGGGCGGAACGATCCAGGAAGAGTGTGCTTTTGTAATATTTGTAATAAATGTTATTGTAATGCAAACTTTCAAATGTTGATTGCATTTTCGAGCATAAGTGGTCGTTGTAATGCCCCTGCGCTTTAGAAGAAATAAATAATTGGATTTTAGATGGTTTATTTCATAACATAATCATCATAATGTGACAAACAAAATTACATCATACCTAATGTTTATGTTGTTTGTCACATTATGACATAATTATTACAGCGACCCTGTCACCTGCCAAGATTTTATCAGACTTGGATTTTTAGTAGAATTCTTTCCCATGATTGTCGCGTCGCGCCGTGTCGGGTTTTTCTCGAATCTTCGTGGTTTTCATACGCTTGGCTATCTGAAAGATCTCGTACCGAAAAGTTCATACTTATATGTCATCAGTGAAGCTGTTAAAACATACGAGTATCATCAGTATAGTTGGTTAGCTATAGCAAGATGGTTTATAGTGTTTATAATACAATATACTATAGTTTGTTAGTAAATAAACAAATAAATATTTCCAATTCGGTACCTAGGCAGGCGATTTGACCGTGTGAGCACGTGAACCTTACTAAATTGCTAATCTATAAAAGAGTTAGCTATAGTGAGTGAATTGAAAGAGCATTCGTATAGATGGTTTATAGTGTTTATAATACAATATACTATAGTTTGTTAGTAAATAAACAAATAAATATTTCCAATTCGGTACCTAGGCAGGCTATTTGACCGTGTGAGCACGTGAACCTTACTAAATTGCTAATCTGTAAAAGAGTTAGCTATAGTGAGTGAATCGAAAGAGCATTCGTAGGTTCCCATTTTTCCTTATCGTTATTTCTTTTTTTACTTGACTACTTGAGATATTGACGTAGACATAATTTAAACTCTTTAGGACCTTTAGTTGATAAACCACAGAAGATGAAGATGTATCTATTTACTAGTTGGGGAAGTTCAATGTATTTTAGCCTTCTCCTCCTCCTCCTCCTCCTCCTCCTCCTAACTCATTAGATCTTTTATTTTGTGTATGTATTATCACATCCATCACACATGGTTTATCCCACAAAAATTGAAAGAACAGGAAAATGGGAAAATTACTCACAATATAATTATGAAATTATGTATGTGTCCCACCCATTGCACGAACTGTTGACTAATTAGTCAAACTATACATGATGTCATAAATAAAGGCTTAAGGGTTTCATCATAATTACAGCTTACATACAGGTACTTCTGTATTGTAATTTATTTATCATTTCCATGCACCAGGCAACGAAATGTAAATAAATTCATAGATATTACTAGGTAAGACAGTATAGATATCATGTCTCATCTCTCCATACTATTCAGTTGATAAACCATAGAAGATGAAGATATATCCATTTACTAGTTGGGGAAGTTCAATGTATTTTAGCCTTCTCCTCCTCCTCCTCCTCTCCTAACTCATTACATCTTTTATTTTGAGTAGGTATGTAGGTACTTCTGTATTGTACTTTATTTATCATTTCCATGCACTAGGCAACGAAATGTAAATAAATTCATAGATATTACTAGTTAAGACATTAGATAGATATCATGTCTCATCTCTCCATACTATTTATTTTTCTCCTTACAATACCATATCCGGATTCCTGTTAAGTGTGTTAAAACATCCCACGTGCTTCTATTGATAACGCAACTGATAACGCATTTATAACGTGTCATTCATTTAACAGGTCACCTAAAATTCCACGAGTAAATGGACACATCTACACGTGGCCAAATTGTGATTGGATCTCTCATATGTATTAGTAAGTTCCCAATACCTGGCTCCGGTGTTTAGTGGTCAAGACGCTCGCTTGGTAAACAGGAAAGCGTGGGTTCAATTCCCGATGAGGTATGGAATTTAATTAAGAAATCGACCACAATAGTAGGAGCCTACTGCTGGAGTAGAGGAACTCTTCAGTCCTATTCGAGCAGTATACATAAGCAATATTATTATTACGTACCCAAGAAGACACATGGGCATTTAACTTATTTTTTCCCACCCATTTTATAGGTACCTAGGTAGTGTAGGTACTTTTCTATAGGTACATCTCTCGACAACAAGCTTCATATCACGAATTGTATGAATGCCTGGTATTTATATTAAGTATGCAATGTGCCGTACACTTATATCTACTGATCAATTTGATATTGCATTCTGAGGTGGGTCTCTAAAATGCAAACGTGTTAAGAATAGCATTCTTCACCGCCTCAGTCTTATCCATATCTCTTGCATAATTTGCGGTAGGTCTTGAACAACATGTTATTTACATGTATATCAACATTTTATTTACATACATATCAACATTGGTTACCTATGTACATACAATATTATGTCCACCTTCTTTATCTTTATATTGAGGTCAGTACAGTCCATGCCAGTAGAAATTCAAGATATTTCAGATAGCTTCATGAAACAATGCAAGACAAGGAGTTACAGATGTTGAAGTCTGTACTTCTCAATGGTTGGCCTACATGTAAAAATGATTTACCTTTGGAGATAAGAGGTAGGTCTTGAACAACATGTTATTTACATGTATATCAACATTTTATTTATAATATTTACATACTTATCAACATTGGTTACCTATGTACATATAATATTATGTCCACCTTCTTTATCTTTATATTGAGAAGGTCAGTACAGTCCATGTCAGTAGAAATTCAAGATATTCCAGATAGCTAATGAAATCTTCCAGTTTGCAATAAACACGTGATTGTGATTACCTGATTGGTTAAATTCGGCTTACCTTACCAATAACAAACTTATAGTAAAGTAGTTTAATTATGTTTTCCTTGTGAATGAATCGCGAGTTCCTCTCTTGGGATTGGTTTGAGATCAAGGCTGTATTTATTGGCGATTTTTTTTTTTATTATTACTTTTTTATGATGGCTAATTAATTAAAAATCCTGCTCAAGAAATTATTGTGTTGATCGAGTTTAATTAGTTTCAATTGATTCTTTGTAAATATTGTGAGATCAATTTATTAATAACAAGGTTCTCTAGGATATCACGTGATGGCTTTGGTGATCCCCGTGACGATCACGGTAGTCTCCCATCCATATGCTAACCACGTTCGACGTTGCTTGAGGGAATGTGTTGACGTTGACAGACGTGCAAATCCATTACTATCTGGAATTACGATAGGTAAGATAGGTTCTACAGAGGGCTTGTTTACTGAGGTTGTTGAGTAAAATATATCATGGTTGTATTTTCCTTTTGGAACTTCTGAAGATCATTTCGCTCCTTTGAAGTAATAACGCCTGTACTAAACCATAGGAAATCCAAGAGGGCGTGCCATTGGAATTGGTTCCGTTTCCGAGTGCCAATAAACATTTCAAACATAGGTAGTATTATTTCAAACTTGGTATTCCCTGTTGTTTAGAGGTTCACCTCTTATTTCTTCGTGGTTCAATACACGGTCCATAGGGTCCATGTGTGTGTTGATTGCTCCATAATGCCTATTGCTTCTATTGTATGTAATCGAGTAGGTAATATTAGGTATAATGGATATTAGAATATACAATATATACATAATAATGTTTCTAATTCTAATGAATAGGTTATCTACTTGGCATTATACATGCTGCTTTTCTTTATCCCACTGAATTATTCATTATCTACGGATGAGCTTGGTTTATATCTTCTGGTAAATGAGAAATCTGCACTTTGCGGAAGATCATCCATTAATATCAAATGAACCTTGAAGGTCATGGTCAGATCTTTTTTTTTTTTTTCCTTAATCCTCAATTTCTTATTATTAATATTGTTATTATTATTATAATTCCATATTTCTATACACTTTCGAGGTTCGAAGTCCATTAAATTTTGCAATATAAGATAATGTTTTGCAATATTTGAGTTCCACAGTTTTGAACAAATTTCATGTCCTGTGAGACTTTTTGTCAAGGCTGGCAGATTTTTCCTTGTCAGATAAAAAAACGAAGCAGTCTATGAAGGACCTCGAGTGGTTTCAATACCAGCGAGTCTATGTGAATATTGTGAATCCAATGCAGACTTCAGAAAAAAGGCTTAAAAACTTACCTTCAATATCAAAGACGAGCGTATCGGCAGACATTGTCTCCAGGATGCTGCCGGTGGCTAATATGGAATTTTTATAGACTGGTAGTCGCGCAAGATTTCCGTGACGATGATTTTCAGGCTCTGAATTTTGATGATGTCGACTTTGACGCTCAAAATGGCGGACTGTGTGGACAGGAAGGATAGGAACTGTCTGTGATACATTCACGTAATGGTGAGCTGCGGGTGGGAAGCTGCGGTAGATGGGAAGTCGAAATCCGGCCTGAAAGAGGGAAACAAAATGCGGATTAGATAAGGAGTGAACTGGATAACTCAATGGCTATAAAAAGAACTACTTTTTTAACTCTTAAGCCGACTGAAACTGTACACTGCCTCCACAACATAGTCACCTCGTCGATCGACGGCGTCGACTATGTGTGGACACAGCTTTACACATTGGTCAGATCCTAAAGCATGCAACTTGCTCTTCAACTTCCAATACAATGTTGTTTATAAAACATTCTACAATACTAATAGGTAAGTAGATACACCTCCTTCTATCAGAACCTTCTATGTCGTGTATTACAAATTACCGTTTATAAAACATTCTACAATACTAATAGGTAAGTAGATACACCTCCTTCTATCAGAACCTTCTATGTCGTGTATTACAAATTACCTAATTAATTATTAGACTTACTAGAGTAAAAGTTACCGCAGTCAAAAATTTCAAATTCAATTATTATTTAGGAAGGTTAACAATCGCAGACTTTGAAATCCACTCAAAATATTGCACTTGTATCAAACGGTTAAGCAATCAAAGTGGATCGCACAATAGCAAAACGTACACTTGGAAGATCACATTTAAACCTCAAGAACATTGTCTTCATTAGACAAGAGACAGATCAGAACTAAAGAGAAAATGATCTAGTATTGACCAGTGAGATCAAAATCATCACCAGATCAAAAGAACAATGAAACGTCTTGATTAAATGAGACACGATACAAACAACTAATTAAAATTAGCCTGTGCGATGTCGATGGCGCAAATAAACCGTAGAAACAAAATTGCACAAGTAATTTTCGACGGAACCAAAACTCTCCGATTTTCACAAAAAAAAAAAAAAATCCAGCTCAAGTCTACAGTACATACTTAAGTCCATCCCAGCTGAGAGCAAGAATTTAAAAACAACAAAGTAAATACCTAGGTATAAAGAACAATTTAGGTTATATCCACCATGGGTTAAATGAGGGATACATATTACGAGGTATGGAGAGCAGTGTGGAGGTAGTTATTACAAAGAAAACGAAAAACTAACGAAAGAACACTACTAGCAAAGTTATAATAATTATACCTAAAACTATGATTATTATAATCATCACTGAATATCATTACATCAATATCATTGAATATGCAGTGTGGAGGTAGTTATTACAAAGAAAACGAAAAACTAACGAAAGAACACTACTAGCAAAGTTATAATAATTATACCTAAAACTATAATTATTATAATCATCACTGAATAGAATATCATTACATCAATATCATTGAATATTTCAAATGATGAGACCATCATAGGGTTAATAATAAATAATGTTGTTGGTATTTTCCGACAGTGTGATTGACTGGTTAATGTTAATTAGTCCAGACTGGATCTGGATCGATCTTGTAAGTTTGTTGTTGTTCTTGAGAGACATTGAATATTTCAAATGATGAGACCATCAAAGGGTTAATAATAAATAATGTTGTGGTATTTTCCGACAGTGTGATTGACTGGTTAATTTTAATTAGTCCAGACTGGATCTGGATCGATCTTGTAAGTTTGTTGTTGTTCTTGAGAGTGCGTTATTTATTATTTTGCCCATTTCCAGTATCAGTCCTACATTTTCAACCTTTAGCATTTCAGTATCTGATTAGATAAATTACTCGTGCCTAGGTATTTAAAATTAAAATTTCCATTCCTCACAAAGACGGTATGACCTACGAAACACTGATTTCTCACCAAGTGTGAAGAAAACCTCTTATCAGAAGCATTGATCAAAAAACGAAGACGGGTTAGTTTGGAAACAAACTAGAAATTTCTTGAACAAGGTACCAGAGCTCTCTAAAATTCAAAATAAACACACCCTGTATAAAATGGAACAAGAGCTAAAACAAATCTACAAATTAGTGTGTGCTCTGTCAAACTATGTTAATTTCTATGTCAAAACAAACATGTTAAATGAACAAATTGAAGCAGTTCGCGCCATTATGTCTGTAGAAGTAAAATATTAAAGTCAACCAAGTGAGGATTTACGAAAAAAGAGACTTCGTAGGAATAATTAAAATACCTAGGTATACTACCTATAAAAACCTACATTACATATGCTATAATTATGTTGTTCAAAAGCTAATTCTTGATATATTATCCACATAGAAACATGTTGATAATTTATTTTTTGTTAAATAATTGATTCAGAACAAAATTCTTCTAATCTGATTGTGATTAACAAGAAATAAGGTTTCAGAGTCGAATAGAAATTTTTCTCGCCATCCAAAGGAGCAATAACTTGAGAATCCTAAACACGTGAAACTCTGGAAAGACCAATAACAACAATAAAACATACTCCTCGGAACGATTTTCCCTATTGATGATAAGCCAGACTAGAAGAAAGAAAGAAATGTACTGTCTATTGTCCAAAATGGGAATACCCTAAGAACGGGGAATACCGTTCTTGGCCATATTCTCTTTTCCTAGGTATTTAAAATTAAAATTTCCATTCCTCACAAAGACGGTATGACCTACGAAACACTGATTTCTCACCAAGTGTGAAGAAAACCCCTTATCAGAAGCATTGATCGAAAAACGAAGACGGGTTCGTTTGGAAACAAACTAGAAATTTCTTGAACAAATCATCAGAATTCAGAGTCGAATAGAAATTTTTCTCGCCATCCAAAGGAGCAATAACTTGAGAATCCTAAACACGTGAAACTCTGGAAAGACCAATGAAAACAATAAAACATACTCCTCGAAACGATTTTCCCTATTGATGATAAGCTAGACTAGAAGAAAGAAAGAAATGTACTGTCCATTGTCCAAAATGGGAATACCCCAAGAACGGGGAATACCCTTCTTGGCCATATTCTCTTTAGGCATCTCAAACGGTAGGTAAGATAATAATTAAAGAGAGATTTGCTAAAATTATTATCTCTTTAAAGTTTAAAACGGTCATACACAAAATACGTACATATTTAACTGAAGAAATTAAATAGAGATAAGACGGTATCCCAAGACAACTCAAAGCTTTTGATATATTTAACAAACTAATATTGAACCTAAACCTACATAGTTCATCAATCAATCAGATGTAAGATATAGGTAATTAGGTACCTATACATTATACATCACTTTTACATACACAAAATACGTACATATTTAACTGAAGAAATTAAATAGAGATAAGACGGTATCCCAAGACAACTCAAAGCTTTTGATATATTTAATAAACTAATGTTGAACCTGTACCTACATGGTTCATCAATTAATCAGATGTAAGATATAGGTAATTAGGTACCTATACAAGTATACATTATACATCACTTTTACAAGCACGAGAAAAATCAAAATGAATGAAGGTATCCTGCCTATAATTATTTGCCGATGGAGGACTATAATTTACCATATGACATGGTAAGACACGTAACAATCAAGTTAGATAGATACTTACCAATATTTAAAATACCAGAAGTAATACCTACTCGTGGAAGTGTCTATTTTCTACTTATCTTGTTTTTTTTTTTTTTTTTTTTTTTTTTTTTTTTTTTTTTTTACTTGACTAGGTACTTGAGATATTGACTTAGACGTAATTTAAACTCTTTAGGACATTCTGCTTCAGGACCTTTAGTTGATAAACCATAGAAGATGAAGATGTATCCATATACTATAGTTGGGGAAGTTCAATGTATTTTAGCCTTCTCCTCCTCCTCCTCCTAACTCATTAGATCTTTTATTTTGTGTATGTAGGTACTTCTGTATTGTACTTTATTTATCATTTCCATGCACCAGGCAACGAAATGTAAATAAATTCATAGATATTACTAGGTAAGACATTATAGATATCATGTCTCATCTCTCCATACTATAGGTGTTTTTCGGGGGGGGGGGGGGGGTTTACTCTCCATTTGGCGACAAGCTACACGCCTACTAACATTAACCTCACCCAGTCTGAGTGGATTCTACGAATCTCACCCGACTTCACTGAGACTGGGTGAGGTTAATGTGAGTAGGCGAGTGTCGCCGAATGGAGGGTAAGAGCCCCGTTACTGAAGAAGTAAAGACCTTATTCTAAAGATTGTCCAGATAGTCACCCATCTGGATAACAACCACGCCCAACGTTCCTTAACATCAGTGATCCATTGGGATTTGGTGCAATCCACGTGCTATCATCGCTGGCTATACTGGCCTTGTATAAACATCACTGGCGTCCAGTAACTTTCCAGTCCTGTTTGTTGGATAGAATCAATTGGATTTGTAGCTCTACAGCAGTGCGTTTTATCTAACTGGACTGGAATATGACTGAATGCCGCACTGTTGGTGTTTACATGAAGTCAGTAGCTTTACTGCCTACTGGCAAGGTGTAATCTAGTAATGAATGCTGTATGTCTGTATGAACTTGTGTTATACGACACTCTTTGTATAATTGCACTGCGCATAATTCTATCAACAAGAACCCATATTTGCTAATAACGCAACTTTCTCCCATCTTACAGCCTTATCTGGAACACCAGGATCCTGATTATTGTGCATTTGACATTCAATATGCACTGGTCAGTATATTTTGCATATTAATAGTGATATAGGAAGTGACTTTTTTTTTATTCAATAAAAAGCTAGAAATTCCTGAAAACTTGTTTGCTGAAGTCCTCGCATTGAACTTTCTGCATTGTTGCATAGTGCATTATTAGTCTGAGGTCAAAAGTAAGGCAGCAGAAGGCTGTCAGCTGTCGCGGACTCAAATTTTGCATTGGATTCACAATATTCACATAGACTCGCTGGTATTGAAACCACTCGAGGTCCTTCATAGACTGCTTCGTTTTTTTATCTGACAAGGAAAAATCTGCCAGCCTTGACAAAAAGTCTCTCAATACATGAACTGTGGAACTCAAAACTGTGGAACTCAAATATTGCAAAACTGTGGAACTCAAATATTGCAAAAAATTATCTTATACTGCAAAATTTAATGGATTAATGGACTTCGAACCTCCGCCAACTAAACACGACGCCGACGGTTTCCTAAATTAGCAACCATAAAATTATGAATAATTTTTTAAAGGTGTCTTCTGAATAAATTAAATACCTACATAGGTTCCAGAAAAACACAACATCATAAGCACGAAAAACACAAGAACATTTCCATGTTAAAGTTGATCAAGGTGAGGTAAACAACGGATTACCTTGATATTCACTAGGTGGACCTACTCTCAAACTCTCAAGTTTATTTATACTTAGGAACTACTATTAACTAGCTATCAAAAAAGAGAACGATATTTTATCAACTCTATGGATAAAAGTATAAAAGATTTTAATAAAAAGAACTATTCAAGAACACAATCTTACTCAAAAAAGTATTAATCAAGACGATCCAAGCATGTGCAGTCTTCATAATTAACTGACACAAGTTTAACATGGATTTAAAGATGATCTTATGATAGTTTCATTACCTATATTGGGGTTTTACCTAAATACACAACATCATAAGCACGAAAAACACAAGAACATTTCCATGTTAAAATTGATCAAGGTGAGGTAAACAACGGATTACCTTGATATTCACTTGGACCTACTCTCAAGTTTATAAGAGATATTACCCAATATTAACTAGCTACAAACCAAAATAGAACGATATTTTATCAACTCTATGGATAAAAGTTAAAAAAAAAAACTATTCAAGAACACAATCTTACTCAAAAAAGTATTAATCAAGACAATCCAAGCATGTGCAGTCTTCATAATTGACTGGCATGAGTTTAACATGGATTTAAAGATGATTTTATGATAGTTTTCATTACCTATATTGGGGTTTTACCTAAATACTACGTGCGTACGTACTAGTCATTCAGTGTCGTAGGTCAGGGATTTGTTGGTCCAGCTATGTGTGCTGTTGAGGATAAACTTGGTTAGGGCAGCCAGCGGCGATAGCACGTGGTTAGGGCAGCCAGCGGCGATAGCACGTTGAATTTACCAGTGCCCCATGGATCAATAAAGATTGCTTGCAAAGTTATGCGTATCGGCAGACATTGTCTCCAGGATGCTGCCGGTGGCTAATATGGAATTTTTATAGACTGGTAGTCGCGCAGGATTTCCGTGACGATGATTTTCAGGCTCTGAATTTTGATGATGTCGACTTTGACGCTCAAAATGGCGGACTGTGTGGACAGGAAGGATAGGAACTGTCTGTGATACATTCACGTAATGGTGAGCTGCGGGTGGGAAGCTGCGGTAGATGGGAAGTCGAAATCCGGCCTGAAAGAGGGAAACAAAATGCGGGTTAGATAAGGAGTGAACTGGATAACTCAATGGCTGTAAAAAGAACTACTTTTTTCACTCTTAAGCTGTGTCCATGTCCACACATAGTCGACGCCGTCGATCGACGTCGACTGAAACTGTATTACTGTACACTGCCTCCACAACATAGAGTCATATTCCGGGCTTCCCGGACCAAAATGCGGCAAATGCCCCCAAAATTATCTCCGTTACGAAGCTCTGGCAAAGAGAAAGGAATTCAGAGTATAGAAATTTGCACAACACTCTCATAGAGATAAACGGGTAGACAATTTATCCTTGAACCCTTATCATTCATCACACTAGGGATATTCTTTACAAGCTTTTATCTCTCTGCTGGTTAAATGATATTGCAGTGCAGCAAACTCAGTTAATTGCTTCCCTTTCTCAACTAGCCTGCCTTTTCCTAGTTCTACACGTGCTACCCACGTGATAAAAATTGGGGCAGTTGGCATTTCCACCAATCCACCCCTTTTTCTTGGACAAACTTTTCCTGATATGTACCCACGACAATGCTGAAAATAATTTGATTTAATCCACTGATAGGCTTTTTGGTTAAATGATATTGCAGTGCAGCAAACTCAGTTAATTGCTTCCCTTTCTCAACTAGCCTGCCTTTTCCTAGTTCTACACGTGCTACACACCTGATAAAAATGGGGGCAGTTGGCATTTCCAACAATCCACCCCTTTTTCTTGGACAAACTTTTCCTGATTTGTACCCACGACAATGCTGAAAATAATTTAATTTAATCCACTGGTAGGTACCAACTAAAAAAGAATGTGCCTGCCTAGCTACCATAGAAGGTAAAGGTAGTGCGCCTGCCTTTTAAGCGCTCAGTCCCGAGATCGTATCCCCGGGGGAACTTTGTCTTAAAGAGGTAAAGTTTGTTTTCGGAATGACTAGTTTTCTCCTACCCTGTCCTCCTTCTCTCTTCGACTTAGGTACTACAAGACCTCCGTTGTTACAGTTCCCTCTATCAGACGTCTTGATGAATATAAAAGTATTTTACGTTAGAATTAGGTAACAGAACTATTTATGCTGAATATCGACCCCGCGGATTATTTTAGCTGTTTCGACTTTATTGTAGCTGAACAGATCTGGATTAAAAAAAAAAACTTAAATCATAACGAGTAACCTGCAATTTGCAGAAGTTTTCTCCTACCCTGTCCTCCTTCTCTCTTCGACTTAGGTACTACAAGACCTCCGTTGTTACAGTTCCCTCTATCAGACGTCTTGAATATAAAAGTATTTTACGTTGGAATTAACTATTTATGCTGAATATCGACCCCGCGGATTATTTTAGCTGTTTCGACTTTATTGTAGCTGAACAGATCTGGATTAAAAAAAACTTAAATCATAACGAGTAACCTGCAATTTGCAGGGGAAACAAAGGAGCTAAGTAAACACTTACTTTTATCAGGAAACGTTTGATAATTAAACTGTTTTCCACCCGAGACCATATTAAAGTACTTTCCTTATCAAGAGGATAAGGAAAATTAAGAAATAAAAAAAAGAAAAACACTACATCATTTTTAATGCCACACTAGAAGATAAGACTTGCACTATTGTTTATCTTGGTCAGATGGGGATTAAGCGTTCAGAATGAACTAGCGCACAGTTTATCACAGAATTGGCACTCGAATCACTCGGTTATCACGACGAAAAGTTTGCGCATTTCCGACTCCAACCCGTTATCACAAACGCTGCTACGGGGTTTTATTTGAAATTAAAAACTGAATAGCACACAGGTTTAACCCTGTTTATTAAACGTTAAATAAGATTTTTCGCGAACGACCTACTGTCCGTAGTGTTAAAGCGACTTAAAGGGGGAAAAATCGATTGACACAGGTTTAACCCTGTTTATTAAACGTTAAATAAGATTTTTCGCGAACGACCTACTGTCCGTAGTGTTAAAGCGACTTAAAGGGGGGAAAATTGATTGAAAAAAAAATTACATAATTTTCAAGCCAATAAAATGGGCGGAACGGTCCAGGAAGAGTGTGCTTTTGTAATATTTGTAATAAATGTTATTGTAATGCAAACTTTCAAATTTTGATTGCATTTTCGAGCATAAGTGGTCGTTGTAATGCCCCTGCGCTTTAGTAGAAATAAATAATTGGATTTTAGATGGTTAAGCAGTGATTTGAGTTTTTTATTTAGTCGTTCTCATTTGGCTCTTCGACAAATTCAATCCTATGAAAAAGAACAAACCCTTCCAGAGGGGTTTCCCATATTTGACCATGTACTTTTTCCTCAAGTTCTTCTTCATATCTACTCACCATTTCGTCTTCTTCGCCCTTGTTGAGCCAATTCTGTTGGTCGTGGTAATCTTCCATGTATCCATTGTGTTTGCCTTTCTTATAACTTTCTGCAACAATACGAAATGGTTTTCCAATTTAGCAGAGATAAATAAATACGTACTCAATAAAATATTGACGGATTGCCCAAAATTTGGGTTGCCAGAAGGACACAACGTAAAATAATAATTTAATAAACGTTATACCTACCTAGATTAAAATTGAAATTTATTTAGATATTTATGTATCTAGTATCTAGCTAAATAATAATCGAGAAATGACTACTGAATAAATTAGATAGGCACCAGAAAAGCGCCAACTAAACACGACGCCGACGGTTTCCTAAATTAGCAACCATAAAATTATGAATAATTTTTTAAAGGTGTCTTCTGAATAAATTAGACGCATTTATAACGTGTCATTCATTTATCAGGTCACCTAAAATTCCACGAGTAAATGGACACATCTACACGTGGCCAAATTATGATTGACCGGATTCCTGTTAAGTGTGTTAAAACATCCCACGTGCTTCTATTGATAACGCAACTGATAACGCATTTATAACGTGTCATTCATTTATCAGGTCACCTAAAATTCCACGAGTAAATGGACACATCTACACGTGGCCAAATTATGATTGGATCTCTCATATGTACCTATTAGTAAGTTCCTAATACCTGGCTTCGGTGTTTAGTGGTCAAGACGCTCGCTTGGTAAACAGGAAAGCGTGGGTTCAATTCCCGCCGAGGTATGGAATTTGGTCCTCAATTTAATTTAAGAAATCGACCACAATAGTAGGAGCCTACTGCTAGAGTAGAGGAACTCTTCAGTCCTATTCGAGCAGTATACATAAGCAATATTATTATTATTATTATTACGTACCCAAGAAGACACATGGGCATTTAACTTATTTTTTCCCACTATATGCAATTAGGTACCCATTTTATAGGTAGGTGGTGTAGGTACTTTTCTATAGGTACATCTCTCGACAACAAGCTTCATATTACGAATTGTATGAATGCCTGGTATTTATATTAAGTATGCAATGTGCCGTACACTTATACTGATCAATTTGATATTGCATTCTGAGGTGGGTCTCATAAAATGCAAACGTGTTAAGAATAGCATTCCTCAGCGCCTCAGTCTTATCCATATCTCTTGCATAATTTGCGGTAGGTCTTGAACAACATGTTATTTACATGTATATCAACATTTTATTTATAATATTTACATACTTATCAACATTGGTTACCTATGTACATATAATATTATGTCCACCTTCTTTATCTTTATATTGAGAAGGTCAGTACAGTCCATGTCAGTAGAAATTCAAGATATTCCAGATAGCTAATGAAATCTTCCAGTTTGCAATAAACACGTGATTGTGATTACCTGATTGGTTAAATTCGGCTTACCTTACCAATAACAAACTTATAGTAAAGTAGTTTAATTATGTTTTCCTTGTGAATGAATCGCGAGTTCCTCTCTTGGGATTGGTTTGAGATCAAGGCTGTATTTATTGGCGATTTTTTTTTTTATTATTACTTTTTTATGATGGCTAATTAATTAAAAATCCTGCTCAAGAAATTATTGTGTTGATCGAGTTTAATTAGTTTCAATTGATTCTTTGTAAATATTGTGAGATCAATTTATTAATAACAAAGTTTTCTAGGATATCACGTGATGGCTTTGGTGATCCCCGTGACGGTCACGGTTGTCTCCCATCCATATGCTAACCACGTTCGACGTTGCTTGAGGGAATGTGTTGACGTTGACAGACGTGCAAATCCATTACTATCTGGAATTACGATAGGAAAGGTAGGTTCTACAGAGGGCTTGTTTACTGAGGTCGTTGAGTAAAATATATCATGGTTGTATTTTCCTTTTGGAACTTCTGAAGATCATTTCGCTCCTTTGAAGTAAGTGTTGACGTTGACAGACGTGCAAATCCATTACTATCTGGAATTACGATAGGTAAGATAGGTTCTACAGAGGGCTTGTTTACTGAGGTCATTGAGTAAAATATATCCTGGTTGTATTTTCCCTTTGGAACTTCTGAAGATTATTTCGCGTGTTGACGTTGACAGACGTGCAAATCCATTACTATCTGGAATTACGATAGGTAAGATAGGTTCTACAGAGGGCTTGTTTACTGAGGTTGTTGAGTAAAATATATCATGGTTGTATTTTCCTTTTGGAACTTCTGAAGATCATTTCGTGCTTGTTTACTGAGGTTGTTGAGTAAAATATATCATGGTTGTATTTTCCTTTTGGAACTTCTGAAGATCATTTCGTTCCTTTGAAGTAATAACGTTTGTACTAAACCATAGGAAATCCAAGAGGGCGTGCCATTGGAATCAGTTCCGTTTCCGAGTGGTAAATAGGTACAAGTCATCTTTTTCCATCATGCCAATAAACATTTCAAACATAGTATTATTTCAAACTTGGTATTCCCTGTTTAGAGGTTCTTTGAAGTACTAACGCCTGTACTAAACCATAGGAAATCCAAGAGGGCGTGCCATTGGAATTGGTTCCGTTTCCGAGTGCCAATAAACATTTCAAACATAGGTAGTATTATTTCAAACTTGGTATTCCCTGTTGTTTAGAGGTTCACCTCTTATTTCTTCGTGGTTCAATACACGGTCCATAGGGTCCATGTGTGTGTTGATTGCTCCATAATGCCTATTGCTTCTGACACAATTAGATTATTGTATTCATAAAAAGTAGGTACATTTAAGAAGCTTATTAACTACGTTTATATGACAACTGATGACGGTCAGAACTAGTGGAGAAATTGATTGATTTGGCGATGTACACGAAAAATGAACATAAAATAAATGACGCGATGATGTGTTGATTCCTAGACACACAATTAGATTATTGTATTCATAAAAAGTAGGTACATTTAAGAAGCTTATTAACTACGTTTATATGACAACTGATGACGGTCAGAATTAGTGGAGAAATTGATTGATTTGGCGATGTACACGAAAAACGAACATAAAATAAATGACGCGATGATGTGTTGATTCCTAGAACTTAGACTTGAAGTAAAAAAGTCAGCACAATTCAAAAAACGAGCAAAATTGAAATAAAATAAAAAATATTTCGTAGATTTAAAACATGGGTATGACTTTGTAAAACAAGGTAATTTATTCCGAAACTTTGAGAAAAATGTCATCACAACAAATGGTAAAATTTTGGTGGAAGGAAACAAAATATTTAATTAAAAATTTTACTTGAGAAACAGAATTGAACCCCGAGCCAAGAACATCGGCGATGATTCTTGTAGTGTTAAGAAATGCTATGAACCTTGCAAACCATGCCACTACTAATTTCATTCTACCTTGCGAAACTAGTATTCTATACTCAGTGACGAATCAATCACTGTTGTTAAGCAACGATAAGCGTGGACAACATTAGAATGAGAATATAACACAGCGCGACAGCGGTGGCGAAATGAGTATCAGTCTATCAGTTGGAGATGTGTAGAGAGTAGTGAGTTTTTCCCCATCCGTGGCACAAGTTTTGCTTTTACGGATGAGTATACCATTTATATAAATTTTTATGTTATGTTGTAATAATAATAATAAATGGAAACTTGATAAATTAAATTAAATTATTAAAAAAGAACTATTCTTTTTACTGGACTACTCAGTCAATGAGTCTTTCGAAAAGAAAGATCTAGAGGTGAAGAGTCACACTTTTTGATTCTGCATTGAAATTAAATCCAAGAAAAATTCACATAATAAACAGGTACATACCCAAATATCTAATGAAATTTGCATTTTCAAAGATGTCAGTCAAAACTAATATTATTTTGCTGGCAGTTACAACTCCTTGACAAATTGGTTTAGGTGTGGATTTTTCACGGGTTAAAATATTCGACATAAATTGCTGCCAACACAATGTGATTTATGATTTCAACAACCGCGGTTGATTAGCAAACCTAAATCATCTGGTCCCTAATGATCCGCTGTTGATTACTGAATGAGAAAATATATTACCCTATGGTTCATCTTGTTTCTCATTTTCTTGAAAATCTTGATATGTACAAAAATTTTCGACACTCCTAGCCTGTCTTCCTTCTCTCTTCGATTTCGGGACGATAAGACCATAGCAGTTACAGTTCCCTCTGTCAAACCTCTTAAAAAAAAAAATCTATGACTAAATCAATTGCATTTCGGCAATAAAGGAACAGTTCAGATCTCAACTAAAGAAATGCGAATAAGTAGGTATTTTGAAATATGCCCCAAGATTCGTATAAGCTTAACCCACCTTTTGGGGTAGTTACCCCTACACCTAAGCCTCAGAGTGGGCTTTTTGTGTATTGGGATAATGTTCGTTCTCGGAACGGCTGGCTTTCTCCTATCCTGTCTTCCTTCTCTCTTCGATTTCGGAACGATAAGACCATAGCAGTGACGAATCAAGAGGAATATTGAGTCAAAACTGGAATACCTGATGTGGTTGATACCTTATCGAAGACTCGGTAACTTTGTGAAGCTCCGTATCAACTTACAAGTAGTAAGTGAAGTGGATCATATTATTTATCTATCTACACAAGACGGGTGACGGTCTGGGAGTAATGGAGTATCATGTGCTTAGAACAAAATGGAGTCCAACTCGGTTATTAGGATAAGAAATCAAAGAGATGGAAGCTACTAAAAAATCTCGCAGCAAAACTTCCAAGTTCAACTTCCTTAAAAATCTATTTTGTGTATGGGGTTAGGCTATACGCCCTAAGAACCAGCATCCAGCACTGACCATTATATGGACCCTTTTAATGGCAGCATATAAGAGTAAGAAAATATGAAGACTAAGGTAAAACCTACACCTACTAATCAGTTCTCTGGTGAACTCAGTCTTGATTGCATGGAGCGATAAGACGTTTCCATCGGAGAAATATAGAAATGTGAGAACCAAACCTCCTTAGACAAGAAACAAATGAGTTCAGTTTTCAGGTTTTAGTACTGAAATAAAAAGTATTACGTATAGGTTTGGACATCGTCAAAGTAACTATAAGAAATGTCCCTATGCTCTAAAGGCACAAGGACTTTTTGGCTTTTGTAGGCTTATAGGCCCAATGTCCAAGATTTTGGACGTTATTTGTACGCCTAGAAATAACTAACCGTAACATAATTATTAAGTCTTCACGTATAACTTATACATAGAAATAGCAGTCCAAGTACTCTAAAGGCACAAGGACTTTTTGGCTTTTGTAGGCTTATAGGCCCAATGTCCAAGATTTTGGACGTTATTTGTACGCCTAGAAATAACGAACCGTAACATAATTATTAAGTCTTCACGTATAACTTATACATAGAAATAGCAGTCCAAGTACATTATTTGTACGCCTAGAAATAACTAACCGTAACATAATTATTAAGTCTTCACGTATAACTTATACATAGAAATAGCAGTCCAAGTACATACCTACATATGCATCGAGACCGACTTTCAACCTGCAACTTTTTTCTAACTTTAGCCGCAGGAATTTTATATCTTTGGTTTCCTCAGAATATATTTTTTTCTCCTATGTTCAGTTTCTTTTTCTTTTTACATGTTTTTTTTTTCGAAGTACATATTATGCATAATATGTACAAAAGGTCAAATACCTAAAATGTATGAATCAAGTATCCTTTCTTCATGTAAAACAGGTTCTATGGTGTGATTTTTGCCAAGACTCACACACGTACATACTACTTACCTTATACGTGCAGACTTTAATCTGAGCATATTTATTTAAAGTTTGATTTCTTCCAATACTCTAATTAGACAACCCACCAAAAAATACCACACAATTGAAACTAATTAAACTCGATCAACACAATAATTTCTCGAGCAGGATTTTTAATTAATTAGCCATCATAAAAAAATAATAATAAATACAATTGAAACTAATTAAACTCGATCAACACAATAATTTCTCGAGCAGGATTTTTAATTAATTAGCCATCATAAAAAAATAATAATAAAAAAAAATCGCCAATAAATACAGCCTTGATCTCAAACCAATCCCAAGAGAGGAACTCGTGATTCATTCACAAGGAAAACATAATTAAACTACTTTACTATAAGTTTGTTATTGGTAAGGTAAGCCGAAATTAACCAATCATGTAATCACAATCACGTGTTTATTGCAAACTGGAAGATTTCATTATTTTCATTAGCTATCTGAAATATCTTGAATTTCTACTGGCATGGACTGTACTGACCTTCTCAATATATTAAAGATAAAGAAGGTGGACATAATATTATAATTATGTACATTGATAACCAATGTTGTTCAAGACCTACCGCAAATTATGCAAGAGATATGGATAAGACTGAGGCGCTGAAGAATGCTATTCTTAACACGTTTGCATTTTATGAGACCCACCTCAGAATGCAATATCAAATAGAACAGTTGCGCTTACTTGGGTGATGTTTCAAAGTTAAAAAGCTGGGAAAATGAGGGATTCCAGAACTTTTCTTTTCCTTCCACGACTTCTAGATCCCGAGATAAATCGATTTAAAAAATTCCGGTAAATTTTGAACTCTGACGTCACGGCATACGCTCCCGTACGCGATGACGTCACATAAAATGTTCCAAGCAAAGCTCCCTCGCAGGCAACACATTAATCTGTTTGTGCGCATGCATTTCTGCGCAATTCATGTTTGTGCGCATACGTTTCTGCGCATCTCCTGAAGTCTGACGTCAGAGTTCAGGACTCTGACGGAAAATAAAAATTGAATTTTCGACCTTTTACAGTTATTTTTTCGCAGTTATGACCTTGGATTTGGATTTTTTCCCAACTTTTTACATAGGAATCGACTATTTATTTATAATTTTTACCCATTTGCAACTGCTCCTGTCTCATTTAATCAAGACGTTTCATTGTTCTTTTGATCTGGTGATGATTTTGATCTCACTGGTCAATACTAGATCATTTTCTCTTTATCTTTAGTTCTGATCTGTCTCTTGTCTAATGAAGACAATGTTCTTGAGGTTTAAATGTGATCTTCCAAGTGTATGTTTTGCTATTGTGCGATCCACTTTGATTGCTTAACCGTTTGATACAAGTGCAATATATAAGTGTACGGCACATTGCATACTTAATATAAATACCAGGCATTCATACAATTCGTAATATGAAGCTTGTTGTCGAGAGATGTACCTACCTATAGTAAAGTACACTACCTACCTATAAAATGGGTACATCTAATTGCATATAGTGGGAAAAATCAAGTTAAATGCCCATGTGTCTTCTTGGGTACGTAATAATAATATTGCTTATGTATACTGCTCGAATAGGATTGAAGAGTTCCTTTACTCTAGCAGTAGGCTCCTACTATTGTGGTCGATTTCTTAAATTAAATTGAGGACCAAATTACATACCTCATCGGGAATTGAACCCACGCTTTCCTGTTTACCAAGCGAGCGTCTTGACCACTAAACACCGGAGCCAGGTATTAGGAACTTACTAATACATATGAGAGATCCAATCATGAAGATAGTAGGTAACACACCCACTACTGCTATACGAGAATATGATAATTTGATAAAAGAATGTTCTAGAGATTAGATTAATGGCGATACGAACAATTATGACAGGGAAATAAATTTCAGAAAGAGAAATAGAAGAAAATATCGATTGATTACTGCGATTAATACGTTTTCATCTTTCACATCTTTTTGAACTATGCTCTTTGAGCCTTAACTCTGGTGTAGGTACAGGGTACACTTACAACGATATCTGATGGATCGAATTTTTTAACTGAAGCTGATAGTAGGTACAAGGATACATAGGTACTGTATAAATATAGGCCAGTAAAAATAGACCTATCTGGTATATCTAAATAATAGACAAGAAAAAATACATGTAAATGAAAAGTTATTTGAAATCCACACCAAACATTTTTTTAAAGGAATTTAAAAACAGACGAACTTGACCAATTGGGAATTCCTTCGATGAACCAAAAATTGTTAGATTAGGTGAATGAAAAATACTTTGGTTCCAAATCACGTGATCAATAAAACGTGACCAAAACTTTTGGACTTCATAAAAAACCGATCAAAGAACTTGTATCTACAAAAAATCGAAGTTCAAGAAGACGATGTTAAATAATAAATACTTATATTAGCTAGGTTGTACATATATATTATGTGGGTACCTAAATACTGGGTTTTTCCAAAATCCCATTGTGAAAGTAATTTACATTACTTCGGATAAGAATTTGTCAACTTTGCAGTGAAATTTATTTCATTGCAAAATTTAACATGACAAGAATTTGCCAACTTTGCAGCAGTTAGAATAGATTAGACTCGTTAAAAAACAGGAATATATTTAAATCTCTATCAACCTAACTATACCTAATTAATGTGAATACTAAAGTTACCAATACGACTCTAGTAAGAAAGGGGCATTGCACTTGTTTTGTAACTTAGTATAGTCTCGTTGCAGAACGAGTTGGCGCCATAAACATTTAAATCAACACGCAAGACCAAAAATCTGGCAACATTAAAACGTAATTTTTTTATACAGATTGGCAGGTATGAATTCTCACCAAAATCAACAAAAGGAAGGCGTACCCAGCTACCTAGGCCAGCCTAGTTTGCTTGGAGGGCAGAGCGTCTGCCTTGTAAGGGCTAGGTCCCGGGTTCGATGCCTGCTGGGTACAATATTTTCGAAAAATAATTTTGTAGGGCGAGCGAATGCCTTATTCTGGACAGGAAGGATAGGAACTGTCTGTGATACATTCACGTAATGGTGAGCTGCGGGTGGGAAGCTGCGGTAGATGGGAAGTCGAAATCTGGCCTGGAAAAGGGAAACAAAATGCGGATTAGATGAGGAGTTAACTGAACAACTCAGTGATTAGAGAAAGAA
Organism: Diaphorina citri; assembly: GCF_000475195.1. NCBI lineage: Eukaryota > Metazoa > Arthropoda > Insecta > Hemiptera > Psyllidae > Diaphorina > Diaphorina citri. The sequence goes on along the minus strand of NW_007378625.1, from coordinate 34,063 downwards.
TTACTTTTTCACTCTTAAGCTGTGTCCACACATAGTCGACGCCGTCGATCGACGTCCACTGAAATTGTACACTGCCTTGACAACATAGATTCACCTCGTCGATCAACGGCGTCGACTATGTGTGGACACAGCTTTACACATAGCCAATGGATCCTAAAACATGCAAATTGCTCAACTTCCAATACAATGTTGTTTACAAAACATTCTACAATACTAATAGGTAAGTAGATAAACCTCCTTCTATCAGATTCTTCTAAGTCATGTACTACAAATTACCTAATTAGTAATTAGACTTACTTGAGTAAAAGTTACCGCAGTCAAAAATTTCAAATTCAATTATTATTTAGGAAGGTTAACAATCGCAGACTTTGAAATCCACTCAATATATTGCACTTGTATCAAACGGTTAAGCAATCAAAGTGGATCGCACAATAGCAAAACATACACTTGGAAGATCACATTTAAACCTCAAGAACATTGTCTTCATTAGACAAGAGACAGATCAGAACTAAAGAGAAAATGATCTAGTATTGACCAGTGAGATCAAAATCATCACCAGATCAAAAGAACAATGAAACGTCTTGATTAAATGAGACACGATACAAACAACTAATTAAAATTAGCCTGTGCGATGTCGATGGCGCAAATAAACCGTAGAAACAAAATTGCACAAGTAATTTTCGACGGAACCAAAACTCTCCGATTTTCACAAAAAAAAAAAAAAATCCAGCTCAAGTCTACAGTACATACTTAAGTCCATCCCAGCTGAGAGCAAGAATTTAAAAACAACAAAGTAAATACCTAGGTATAAAGAACAATTTAGGTTATATCCACCATGGGTTAAATGAGGGATACATATTACGAGGTATGGAGAGCAGTGTGGAGGTAGTTATTACAAAGAAAACGAAAAACTAACGAAAGAACACTACTAGCAAAGTTATAATAATTATACCTAAAACTATAATTATTATAATCATCACTGAATAGAATATCATTACATCAATATCATTGAATATTTCAAATGATGAGACCATCATAGGGTTAATAATAAATAATGTTGTTGGTATTTTCCGACAGTGTGATTGACTGGTTAATGTTAATTAGTCCAGACTGGATCTGGATCGATCTTGTAAGTTTGTTGTTGTTCTTGAGAGTGCGTTATTTATTATTTTGCTCATTTCCAGTATCAGTCCTAGATTTTCAACCTTTAGCATTTCAGTATCTGATTAGATAAATTACTCGTGCCTAGGTATTTAAAATTAAAATTTCCATTCCTCACAAAGACGGTATGACCTACGAAACACTGATTTCTCACCAAGTGTGAAGAAAACCTCTTATCAGAAGCATTGATCAAAAAACGAAGACGGGTTAGTTTGGAAACAAACTAGAAATTTCTTGAACAAATCATCAGAATTCAGAGTCGAATAGAAATTTTTCTCGCCATCCAAAGGAGCAATAACTTGAGAATCCTAAACACGTGAAACTCTGGAAAGACCAATAACAACAATAAAACATACTCCTCGGAACGATTTTCCCTATTGATGATAAGCCAGACTAGAAGAAAGAAAGAAATGTACTGTCTATTGTCCAAAATGGGAATACCCTAAGAACGGGGAATACCGTTCTTGGCCATATTCTCTTTTGGCATCTCAAACGGTAGGTAAGATAATAATTAAAGAGAGATTTGCTAAAATTATTATCTCTTTAAAGTTTAAAACGGTCATACACAAAATACGTACATATTTAACTGAAGAAATTAAATAGAGATAAGACGGTATCCCAAGACAACTCAAAGCTTTTGATATATTTAACAAACTAATATTGAACCTAAACCTACATAGTTCATCAATCAATCAGATGTAAGATATAGGTAATTAGGTACCTATACATTATACATCACTTTTACAACAAGCACGAGAAAAATCAAAATGAATGAAGGTATCCTGCCTATAATTATTTGCCGATGGAGGACTATAATTTACCATATGACATGGTAAGACACGTAACAATCAAGTTAGATAGATACTTACCAATATTTAAAATACCAGAAGTAATACCTACTCGTGGAAGTGTCTATTTTCTACTTATCTTGATGCTATGTTAATTCTCAATCTATCACATCCATCACACATGGTTTATCCCACAAAAATTGAAAGAACAGGAAAATGGGTAAATTACTCACAATATAATTATGAAATTATGTATGTGTCCCACCCATTGCACGAACTGTTGACTAATTAGTAAAACTATACATGATGTCATAAATAAAGGCTTAAGGGTTTCATCATAATTACAGCTTACATTTTTATGATGGCTAATTAATTAAAAATCCTGCTCGAGAAATTATTGTGTTGATCGAGTTTAATTAGTTTCAATTGATTCTTTGTAAATATTGTGAGATCAATTTATTAATAACAAGGTTCTCTAGGATATCACGTGATGGCTTTGGTGATCCCCGTGACGATATGAAACAGTCAAAGGCAGAAGGGAAACATGACGTAGGTACTGCAGCAAACCAGCATTATGGCTGTTAACCAATGATGATAAAAAAAAGTCTTTCAGTGCATACCAACATTATGATACCTACACACAACTTATGAGTATTACTGCAGCAAACCAGCATTATGGCTGTTAACCAATGATGATAAAAAAAGTCTTTCAGTGCATACCAACATTATGATACCTACACACATACTGATGATAAAAAAAGTCTTTCAGTGCATACCAACATTATGATACCTACACACAACTTATGAGTATATAAGTACTGGTTACGATATACATGAGATTAATAAATAATTGATGCATTAATTAATATCATTTCAACTTACCCAAGAATCAACACAGAGGGCTTAGCATCCTTATTAGGAGATAACGTATCAGGTGATATACCAACAAAGGTAAGTCATATTGTCACTTCACTCACAGGACTTATCAAAAGGTAAGTTTTGAACTCGACACCAAATCATGTAATTTACATTACTTCGGATAAGAATTTGTCAACTTTGCAGTGAAATTTATTTCATTGCAAAATTTAACATGACAAGAATTTGCCAACTTTGCAGCAGTTAGAATAGATTAGACTCGTTAAAAAACAGGAATATATTTAAATCTCTATCAACCTAACTATACCTAATTAATGTGAATACTAAAGTTACCAATACGACTCTAGTAAGAAAGGGGCATTGCACTTGTTTTGTAACTTAGTATAGTCTCGTTGGCGCCATAAACATTTAAATCAACACGCAAGACCAAAAATCTGGCAACATTAAAACGTAATTTTTTTATACAGATTGGCAGGTATGAATTCTCACCAAAATCAACAAAAGGAAGGCGTACCCAGCTACCTAGGCCAGCCTAGTTTGCTTGGGGGGCAGAGCGTCTGCCTTGTAAGGGCTAGGTCCCGGGTTCGATGCCTGCTGAGTACAATATTTTCGAAAAATAATTTTGTAGGGCGAGCGAATGCCTTATTTTTTTATACAGATTGGCAGGTATGAATTCTCACCAAAATCAACAAAAGGAAGGCGTACCCAGCTACCTAGGCCAGCCTAGTTTGCTTGGAGGGCAGAGCGTCTGCCTTGTAAGGGCTAGGTCCCGGGTTCGATGCCTGCTGGGTACAATATTTTCGAAAAATAATTTTGTAGGGCGAGCGAATGCCTTATTCCTGAAATATCTTTAAAAACTGTCCCTGTAGGGGGCAGTGTTTTTATTTGTTTATTAACAAAACACGTGACGAGACTATTTATAATACTGCAAATTAAAAGACACTATTACAACAGAACAAACAATGGATATTAAGGAAGATTATAAAACTCCTAGATAACAACGAAGTGTTTGACTTAATTGATGTAGGTTATCATAGATATAACCGCTCAATAGTCAACACGTCTATTGGGTCTTTATCTAACAACCGAATTAACAATAGGTAATCAAACACTAAACCGATAGATTAGCAGAAATTAAAGTGCTAGTAAGATAGGTAACATTAGGTTATTATTTAGTTCATTTAATTTAAGTGGGGTAGGTAGTCATTAGAAACACAATTAGTTATTTCTGAAATATCTTTAAAATCTGTCCCTGTAGGGGGCAGTGGTTTTATTTGTTTATTAACAAAACACGTGACGAGACTATTTATTACACTGCAAATTAAAAGACACTATTAGCCAAGTGGACACTTGACTAGATCGGAGGGGATTCGCGGCGTCTTCAAGAGACTGTTAATGAGCTCCTGTCATATCACTGTTGTTAAGCAACGATAAGCGTGGACAACATTAGAATGAGAATATAACACAGCGCGACAGCGGTGGCGAAATGAGTATCAGTTGGAGATGTGTAAAGAGTAGTGAGTTTTTCCCCATCCGTGGCACAAGCTTTGCTTTTACGGATGAGTATACCATTTATACAATTTTTTATGTTATGTTGTAATAAATATCTAATGACTACATATCCAAATATCTAATGAAATTTGTATTTTTAAAGATGTCAGTCAAAACTAATATTATTTCGCTGGTGGTTACAACTCCTTGACAAATTGGTTTAGGTGTGGATTTTTCACGGGTTAAAATATTCGACATAAATTGCTGTCAACACAATGTGATTTATGATTTCAACAACAGAGTCACACTTTTTGATTCTGCATTGAAATTAAATCCAAGAAAAATTCACATAATAAACAGGTACATATCCAAACATCTAATGAAATTTGCATTTTTAAAGATGTCAGTCAAAACTAATATTATTTTGCTGGCGGTTACAACTCCTTTACAAATTGGTTTAGGTGTGGATTTTTCACGGGTTGAAATATTCGACATAAATTGCTGTCAACACAATGTGATTTATGATTTCAACAATCGCGGTTGATTAGCAAAGCTAAATCATCTGGTCCCTAATGATCCGCTGTTGATTACTGAATGAGGAAATATATTACCCTATGGTTCATCTTGTTTCTCATTTTCTTGAAAATCTAACTATTGATACAAAAATTTTCGACACTCCTATAAGCGGTCACTGGCGGGCAGCAAGTAGAAGAAATAGGACTGATGGAATCGCTCCAGCAGATTGTTCATACTACGGAACACGCCCTCTATCACTTTCCCCATCTGGTAGAACCGTTGAACATTTTTCATTAGGTCCGACATAGCTTATTGCGAATTTCAAGAAATGTTGCCAAGTTCACTTGAGCACGAGCTTAACTAATGCTTGAAAACTCACTTCGCGATTTCTGGTTGGACAACATTTTAATCTTAGGATTAAGTAATCAGTATGTCAATTATTCCAATGGATTAGATTTACGAGTAATTTCAAAATAGCATTGGTTACTAAATAAATAATAATAGCTAATGATAATTATTATTAAATTATTTCTGAAATATCTTTAAAATCTGTCCCTGTAGGGGGCAGTGGTTTTATTTGTTTATTAACAAAACACGTGACGAGACTATTTATAACACTGCAAATTAAAAGACAATATAATTAAGTAATCAGTATGTCAATTATTCCAATGGATTAGATTTACGAGTAATTTCAAAATAGCATTGGTTACTAAATAAATAATAATAGGTAATGATAATTATTATTTGACTAGATCGGCGAGAATTCGCGGCGTCTTCAAGAGACTGTTAATGAGCTCCTGTCATATCACTGTTGTTAAGCAACGATAAGCGTGGTCAACATTAGAATAGGAATATAACACAGCGCGACAGCCGTGGCGAAATGAGTATCAGTTGGAGATGTGTAGAGAGTAGTGAGTTTTTCCCCATCCGTGGCACAAGCTATTATTAAAAAAAAAAAAATCCATTATACATAATATTTGCTTATTTACAGCTGCTTTATGTACATTTATGCATTATGTACATTGAGATCTCTCCTGCTCCCTGTCTCACACATTTTCATTAAGGGTACTTATCAATTCGGATTATCTCGGGCTTGATGGTAAACGAGGATTGAGTAATTGCAGATACTCAGGTCAATCTCGTATTGAACTTAATCCCAAGATAGGTATTGGGATTTATTTATTTATTTTTTAACCTTTGGACTTTTTTGCATAACCTCTTTCAAGCATGGGAACTGTGCAAAGATTGATCAGAAAATTTCCATTTCGGCCAAGATTCGAACCCAGCACCTCCAGGTTGAAAGTCAGAGCTCTTAACCACTCATCCACAAAGATAATCCGAATTTGTAAGCCCAAGACTCAGACATTATCTCTCTTAACACAGTACCAGACCTATCCAGAACATAAGCCAGTTAGGCAGGAGTACCCCAGTACATATGGTATACACCCAGGAGCCGTAAATAAGAGAATCCACTGTGCTGTACACCAGCGTCGTGCGGGTCACTTGGAATGCGCGCGATAACAAAGCTTCCACACCCAGCTCGGGGAAGTAAAGCACTGAACTCATGAGGAGAATAAGGTAGAGAATGCACAGTGGATGAAACACGAGCCATAGGAGCTTGTTGTGAAACCTGCAACAGAGAAACAGGGGTTTGCTTGTAACTTTTTCTGACGGTCGATGATTAAATAAAACAAATTGTATTCAAGCTACGATTGTAACTTTTTCTAACGACCAATGATTACTTAAATTTAATAATAGAATAAATTGTAGATCTAAACTAAACTGGTCTAGAAATCAGAAGCTCTGAGTTCTATTTTCATCAGGGGCAGGTGAATGAATCAAGCTTCTAGGTAATTTGCTCACTTGACTCACCTTGGCTTCTACATTGTGAAAGGTGTGCTTGATTCCTTCTTTACCACACAGGCGATGAATCAGATTCACCAAATCCAGATTAGGTAGCTGTCCATTCAGTCCGGATACTTTGACATCAATGTGATCTATACGATGTGACTGGATCTCCAGAGTTATAGCCGCCTGAATTGCACCACCTGGAAGTAAGTACCAAAGTTCTTGTTGTAGTGGCTTTAGTTATAGCCGAAAGCCACACATATGCATCGAGACCGACTTTCAACCTGCAACTTTTTTCTAACTTTAGCCGCAGGAATTTTATATCTTTGGTTTCCTCAGAATATATTTTTTTCTCCTATGTTCAGTTTCTTTTTCTTTTTACATGTTTTTTTTTTCGAAGTACATATTATGCATAATATGTACAAAAGGTCAAATACCTAAAATGTATGAATCAAGTATCCTTTCTTCATGTAAAACAGGTTCTATGGTGTATTGGTGTGATTTTTGCCAAGACTCACACACGTACATACTACTTACCTTATACGTGCAGACTTTAATTTGAGCATATTTATTTAAAGTTTGATTTCTTCCAATACTCTAATTAGACAACCCACCAAAAAATACCACTTCGTGGCATAGAACCAGCCTCAGAATACTGAGCGTAAAATTTAGTGTTCCAGCAAAAAAAAAAAAAAAAAAAAAAAAAAAAAAAAAAACAGGTCAGTCCGGAAAACAGAGATTTGCATAATTTTCTATCAAGATGATTTGTGACAAATTAGAACTTCTCCTCTTATCAACCACCGTCAAATTGTCAAAGCGTAATATATATAGGGTGGTGCTAAATCTAGTTAACTAGGTGTATTTTCCTTTCGGAAAATTGACCACTGCTCAAATGGAAACTAAATGGAGTAATGGTCAATTTTCCAGTGGTCACTTTTCCGAAAGCAAAATACACCTTGTATGAGCAGATAGATACCTACGGTGGACAGTGTTCGTACTTGGTACAGTTGAATAGCTGATAAGTTGCAACTTTTAAAGCCTGGTGGTAAAGACGCTACTTGGTTCCCTGGTCTTTTTTGAGAGATGGTTGCATGTGCACGCAATATTTGCGCAAATTGCACACGTTTAGATTTGAAATTCGCGCAAACTACACACGTATGAAACACTTGAGATTTAAATTTTACAAAAAAAAAAAAAAAAAAAATTGCATGCACACGCAACGACCTGTCCAAAAACCAGGTTGGGAGTCTAAGTTGAAAGGCATGTAGCGTGTGTAAGACGGTTATCTGTCCTAATATTAGTCACTCTCAATATACGTTAACAAGTGATTAATCATTCTAATTTATTCAATTATGGTATAAAACTGACAAGAAGTCTTACATAAATATACGTACATAACTGATAGATTACTATAAATAAATAAATAATACATACGTAGTTTTACTAGTAAAAAGTACCATAGTGATAATTTTTGAAAGAGCTCTGCAAACTACATAATAATTAAGTAAAAGGTCTTGAAATCTTGGAGTTCATGAGTGAGTAGAAATATCACCCCCACACGCACTAGGTTAAGACTTTCCAATGCCGCTTCTTCTTCAATCGAGTCTTCGTCTTTCTTAGCTTTACTTGATTTGGAGTCGGCCTTTTTATCCTAGAAAACAAAAAGACTGGTTTCAATACGGTCTTCACTTCAAGATTAAAACTCTAGAGGAGAAAACACGTAGGTAAGTACCAAAGGATTGTTACGCGATAAACAAAACAACTAAGATAGCGAAATGTTCAAGTTAAATTTCTTCTACTTCTTGTTAACGTCTTGTACAAATTTCAGTCATTTTCCAGGTCCAGGAAGGTGGCTCACGCCACAGGGTTTGTCCACAGTGATGCTATTGCCAGCAAAAAAAAGGAATTGTGTTCAACATATCTAAATGCTTGTCACACATATCGCAACCCCATTATTACACCTAGATAAATTTCATGACTTGACTTGGACTCGAACCACCAACCTCCGCACCACTGAGGCCAACCACTGCACCACTTAGGCTGGTAGAAAAAAACATAAAACCACAAAAAAAAAAAACAAAACAAAAAACAAATCCATTCAACTCACCTGTACTGCAGCATTCTCACATAACATAACAGCCGTATATTTGGCATGCAATATAATCCAGGTGGAGTACGCCTTGAGAAGCACCGTGCTCACTAGAATGGCCAATATAGGCATGTAGTAACTAATGGACACAAAGCGGTCACTGGCGGGCAGCAAGTAGAAGAAATAGGACTGATGGAATCGCTCCAGCAGATTGTTCATACTACGGAATACGCCCTCTATCACTTTCCCCATCTGGTAGAACCGGGCACCACCGCTTGACTTCTTGCTTTTGACGCCTTCCAATGTAACGGCCTCAATGCCAAACCTGTAAATATGAAATAAAAGTATTTTAGATTGTGGTACTGGGTTAAGCTATGCTAACACATGAAAAGCGAGAGAGAAAAATCGATCCAAACATAGCCTAATGCAGTACATAACCACAACCTTAAGCCAGCCTAGTTCGCTGGAAGGTAGCGTGCCTGTTTTGATTCCTGCCTAGAGCGAACCTTGCCCAACACACACAACTTTCCCCATCTGGTAGAACCGGGCACCACCGCTTGACTTCTTGCTTTTGACGCCTTCCAATGTAACGGCCTCAATGCCAAACCTGTATATATGAAATAAAAGGATTTTAGATTGTGGTACTGGGTTAAGCTATGCTAACACATGAAAAGCGAGAGAGGAAAATCGATCCAAACATAGCCTAATGCAGTACATAAACACAACCTTAAGCCAGCCTAGTTCGCTGGAAGGTAGCGTGCCTGTTTTGATTCCTGCCTAGAGCGAACCTTACCCAAACACACAAGGTTCGTTCTCAGAACGGCTGGCTTTCTCGTACCTTCTCCTCTTTCTCAATTTCGGAACGATAAGATCTCCATTGCTACAGTTTCCTCTATCAAACCTCTTCTTATAAGATAAGGGATTTTAGGTGTTAAGCATGATGAATGTCGTTCCCCGATTAATTTATCACGCTAATAGGGTGTTGCCATTATGTAATATTTTGTCAATTGCCTGTATTGTATTCACTTTAAATAAATAAATTACAATTACAATTACAATTCTCAATTTCGGAACGATAAGATCTCCATTGCTACAGTTTCCTCTATCAAACCCCTTCTTCTTATAAGGGATTTTAGGTGTTAAGCATAATGAATGTCGTTCCCCGATTAATTTATCACGATAAATTCTATAACACTAGACTTGGACTCGAACCACCAACCCGTAAATTACAAACTTACCTATGGAATAAGCCGTGATTACCATTAGGTACTCCTGTAGCTTGTGTCGTCACCATGGATATCAAAGTAGTTAGTCTTTGCAAGTAAAGATCCCTAGACTTTTTCAAAGTCTGAAAATAAACAGAGAACTGATTAGATGCTTTATTTAGACTGTCAAATTGTCCAGTGTTTTGCCAACTGCACTAAGCAGCAGCAACATAAATAAGTCGAAAATGGAATGACATGTTGGAACCAATTTGGAGACACCCCCAAAAATCATAAATACTAATCTTATTTAACCTAGTTCCGAAAAAATAAGTGCAGCAGCTCTGCCTAATAGATACAAACTTGTTATGTAGGCACTAGGGATACAAAGCCTATAAAAAACACAAAAAATATAGGTAAGTAACAGACACTTCATTATCAAATGCATTCACAGATGTGATAAGCAATAGAAAATACTCAAATGACAAGACAAGTGCAGTACGCACAGAAGACAAAATTTCGAAATAAGGTAGGCTTGAAGATAGTAGGTAACACACCCACTACTGCTATACGAGAATATGATAATTTGATAAAAGAATGTTCTAGAGACTAGATTAATGGCGATAAGAACAATTATGACAGGGAAATCAATTCAGAGAGAGAAATAGAAGAAAATATCGATTGATTACTGCGATTAATACGTTTTCATCTTTCACATCTTTTTGAACTAGTATATAAGTACTGGTTACGATATACACGAGATTAATAAATAATTGATGCATTAATTAATATCATTTCAACTTACCCAAGAATCAACGCAGAGGGCTTAGCATCCTTATTAGGAGATAACGTATCAGGTGATATACCAACAAAGGTAAGTCATATTGTCACTTCACTCACAGGACTTATCAAAAGGTAAGTTTTGAACTCGACACCAAATCATGTTTTTTTGGTGCGCTCTTAGAAATGTGAAAAATCGAGTGTTCATAAACGCAAGACCAAAGTCTCGTTTCAGAACTTCTCCAGGAGGGGCTACTTGAAAATACACTTTATGCTGATTTATAACTATTACCTAGTCAAAGCACACGTTTTTCAAATAATATTGTCTATCATGAAGCAGGTAGTTCCTACTACCTGCTAGCCATTCTCAGCAGCATACAAAAGACACTAAGCTAATACAACAGAACTACACTTACAACGATATCTGATGGATCGAATTTTTTAACTGAAGCTGATAGTAGGTACAAGGATACATAGGTACTGTATAAATATAGGACAGTAAAAATAGACCGTATCTGGTATATCTAAATAATAGACAAGAAAAAATACATGTAAATGAAAAGTTATTTGAAATCCACACCAAAAATTTTTTAAAGGAATTTAAAAACAGACGAACTTGACCAATTGGGAATTCCTTCGATGAACCAAAAATTGTTAGATTAGGTGAATGAAAAATACTTTGGTTCCAAATCACGTGATCAATAAAACGTGACCAAAACTTTTGGACTTCATAAAAAACCGATCAAAGAACTTGTATCTACAAAAAATCGAAGTTCAAGAAGACGATGTTAAATAATAAATACTTATATTAGCTAGGTTGTACATATTATGTAGGTACCTAAATACTGGGTGTTAGATTTGGTGAATGAAAAATACTTTGGTTCCAAATCACGTGATCAATAAAACGTGACCAAAACTTTTGGACTTCATAAAAAACCGATCAAAGAACTTGTATCTACAAAAAATCGAAGTTCAAGAAGACGATGTTAAATAATAAATACTTATATTAGCTAGGTTGTACATACATATTATGTGGGTACCTAAATACTGGGTATACCAACAAAGGTAAGTCATATTGTCACTTCACTCACAGGACTTATCAAAAGGTAAGTTTTGAACTCGACACCAAATCATGTTTTTTTGGTGCGCTCTTAGAAATGTGAAAAATCGAGTGTTCATAAACGCAAGACCAAAGTCTCGTTTCTGAACTTCTCCAGCAGGGGCTACTTGAAAATACACTTTATGCTGATTTATAACTATTACCTAGTCAAAGCGCACGTTTTCCTACTTACTACACAGGCCTCGAGGGTCCTTGACTTCAGCCACTATGCTTCTTTCTTGTGCACTTTCCTGGTGTTTTCTCTATAAAAAAATCCTTGTTCTGGGTCAAGTATTCCCTCCTTAATATTTTCCGGTTCATCATTGATAAACACTATAAAGCTGTGTCCACACATAGTCGTCCGGCCATCGATCGATGTCGACTGAACCGTCCACACTGCCTCGACAACATAGATTCACCTCGTCGATCGACGGCCGGTCGACTATGTTTGGACACACCTTTAAGATCAAATTAATTTTAAGGTGAGCTCCGTTCTTGGAACGATTAAACACATTATTTTTCATCAACTCACCTGTTCTGTGTGGGTGATATGAAATGTGTCGGCAGAACATAGATGGCAGCAATGATGAGACCTAGGGAGAAGTTTTGAACCCCTATACACATTGTGGCAAGACCGAGCTCTACCCGACAGAATATGAAATAGAATGACCAATCGTTGTCCACTGGAAACCTGAGAGATATAAAAATGGTAAAATAATATCAGTACTTAAAAACAAACAATCAAGCTCCCTCATTTAACCAACAACCAACTTCTTAAAAGACAGCCCCGCAAATTACATCGAAGTGGCATCTATCCCAGAAAGAACTTCACAAAAGATATTATGTAAATTTTCGTGATCGAGAGGGTATCACAATAGGCTTCCACGGAGGAGTTCCCGGTTTCGATTAAAGGCGAGTTCGAAGTTTTTTCGGTTCTGTGCTTGGAGTTCGGGGTACAATCAGCCTCTTGAGTACAATTGAGTATCTACTGGGGGCATTACCAGAGCTTACTGCTTTACCACAAATAATTTATGATTTGATATTATGTGATGTTACAGAAGGCGGGGACAGGGAACTGCACAATGTGAATTTCTTCAGCGTTCAAAAGTTATAAGGTTACGAAATACTTAGGTATAGGGCAGCGCAATATATTTCACGCTCCTGCCGACGTGTTCGGTTCCGCGCTGCGCAGAAAACACGTCGCTAGGAAACCGTACCTTTAGGTATACTCACAGCAGCTTGTAGACAACAGTGAACACAACTGAGGCCACAGACACCGTGGCAAATGCTAGGAACAGTGCCTTATCTGTAGGTCCCTGTAGATATTGAGTGATAGCAGGGACTGAAGACATGAGCAGAATACCCATCCCATGAGTGAGTAGAAATATCACCCCCACACGCACTAGGTTAAGACTTTCCAATGCCGCTTCTTCTTCAATCGAGTCTTCGTCTTTCTTTTTAGAATTCCTGTTAAAAATTTACAATCTAATTTGGACCAATCACATATATCCCAATGAATGGTCCAAAACAATTGTCATTCCTATTCAAAAGAAAGACAAAGATCCTCATTCTACCAGCAGTTATCGTCCTATCTGCCTCATTAATTGCATTTGCAAAATATTCGAGAAAATGGTTAACTTCAGATTGACCTTCATCCTAGAAAAATATAAGCTTCTAAGTCCTTTCCAAAGTGGCTGCAGGTGGAATAAAAGCACCATTGATAATATATTACACCTTGAAAATGAAGTGACCCACGCCTTCAGGCTAAAAAGATATACATTAGCTGTAATCCTTGATATAAAATCTGCTTACGACAGCACTTGGCGGAGACGCATCTTGCAGAAACTCAATGATTGGAACATTGGTAGTCACTTGCTCAGATACATTGAATTCTTCCTGAACAACAACACCCTCCAAGTCAATGTTAACTCTAAATGCCTCTCTTCCCCATTCACTGTCAATAACGGTATCCGACAGGGTTCAGCTTTGAGCTGTGCCCTATTCAACATTGCTCTCTCTGATATTCCTAACTCATTACCAGTCAACATTAAATGTAATCTTTACATGGATGACCTTATTATATTCTACAGTCAGTCAAATCTCTCCACTCTACATAACTGCATACAACACAGTCTAAACAATTTGAACAAGTGGTCTCTCTCCTCAGGCTTCACTTTTTCTCCTGAAAAAACAGTGTGCATGTTGTTTCACAGACTCTCCCAATCCTATCACCCTCCCCTTTTCCTAGGAAACACTCCTCTCCAATATAAAGAATCCCATAAATGGCTTGGAATGATCTTGGACCCTAAAATGAACTGGACACATCACATAGAATACCTAAAAGCCAAAATGAATCAATCAATCAATATTTTAAAAATGTTGAACAACCCTAACTGGGGACTATCTAGGTCCTCTTTATTACGCCTGTATCATATTTACTGTAGACCAATATCCGACTACGGCGCCATTGTTTATAATAGTGCCAAACCTAATATTAAAAATAAACTTAACCCCATCCACAATCATGTCATAAGAATGATCACAGGAGCCTTCAGATCATCCCCACTTAACAGTATCCATGCTGAAAGTGGCATTCCTAACCTTGAATACAGATCTGCCATTCTTATCAATAATTATACCTCTAAAATTATGTCCCTCCCTGACCACCTCATGTATCCCCACATCTCACAAGCCCTGCAAATAGATCCTACCCTTTTTGGTAAAAAACCCAAACCTATTTTTGTAAGGGCCAATGACCTAAATATATTCAGAAACATTAATATAAACCATACAATCACCAAAACTTTCAACCTCCACTCCATTGAACCTTGGCTTATAACATTCTGCTTCGATAAGCTAATTATTGGCAAAAAAGAAAATACCTCTACCACGGAAATAAAATCAGCATTCAATAGCTATGCTCATAACTTAACTAATTTCACCCCCTGCTTTGTAGATGGCTCCAAATCCTCTAATAACAGATTTACGCATAACGCACGTCATCCTGCTAAGCGTAATTCATCTCCCTCACTACTCGCTAGCGAAATGACTAATGCCCTTTCACTTTGCATTAAACTTACTCAACATTTGCATTATCAGTCCGAACTTGTATCTTTGTCTAAGGGACAAGAGGTATCAGGTGGTTTATTAGCTCTTTCTCCTTTCGTATCACCATCCGGACTTCTCTCAGTGGGAGGGAGATTGAAATATTCTCCGTTGTGCTTAACAAGCAAACACCCTGTTTTGATTCCGCGTGAAAGTCATTTAGCTTCTCTAATTGTCGACCATTTTCATATTTACTCCCTTCATGGAGGCCCTCAATTAGTTCAATCTCTGATTAGAAAGCAATATTGGATTCCTAATGTAAAAGCTCTTATTCGAAAGCGTATTTTTAGATGCATGCGTTGTTTTCGACTTCACGCTAAACCCACTCCCCCATTCATGGGCGACATTCCCAAGTCGCGTTTTGAACAAGGCCGACCTTTTCTTCGTGTCGCTCTGGATATGGGCGGTCCCTATTTGTTGAAAGATGGCAATCGCCGTAATAGTCCTGTCATAAAAGCTTACATTGCTATATTTGTGTGCATGAGTACTAGATGTATGCATTTGGAACTTGTAACTTCTCTCACTACTGAAGCTTGTCTCGCCGCGTTGGATCGGTTTATTTCTCGTAGAGGATTACCTACTCATCTTGTTAGTGATAACGGTACTAATTACCGCGGTTCTGCGCGACACATTTCCGATGTTCAAGCTTTCCTCAAAGCATCAGATTCTCATGTTCATAAATTTCTTGCGGATAGGGAGATCTCGTGGTCATTTCATCCCCCAGGCGCGCCTAACTTTTCAGGCTTGGCCGAAGCAGGGATCAAAAGTACCAAGTTTCATTTGAAACGTGTTCTCAGCGATCAGGCTCTCAGATATGAGGAGTTTTATACTTTACTCGTCAAGATTGAGGCAAGTCTTAATTCAAGACCCCTCTACGCTTTGTCTTCGTCCCCTGACGACGGTTTCGATTATTTGTCACCGGGACATTTTCTGATAGGTGCTCCTCTTCTAGCCCGTCCTGACTATGACATCTCTGATCAAAAGATTTCTCCTTTACAAAGGTGGAGCTTCACCATATTATGAGATAATTCATGTATAGGAGGGTACAAGGTAGGTATACCTACCTTCAGTTTCAAGTTAGATTTAGCTCCCTGAGTAGACACGTAGATAGGTAAAACCTATCTGATCTCCCTGATATTATTTTCAATCTCAATGCTTAATCTTGAGCATAACTCTAATCCAAACATTGTAGTTGAGACAATAAATTTTAATATTCATAAAATATAAAAGGGAACGTCCACGCAAAATCTTTGAAAAATCACAAAATTAAATTTTATCCAATCGACTTTTTTTCTATATGGGATGAAAGAAAAAATCCTATTCGAAATATTTGAAAAAATATTTGTAAATAAATCGAATAAACTGAAGAAAATAAAAAATTATTTAGTTAAAAAAATGGAAATTATTCGTTTTATTGGTTTTATTTGCATAAAAAAATACGACTAATCTTCTTTTATTATTATTATTATTTTCCGTTTTATTTTTTCTTTTTCATGTTTTTAAGTTTTTTGTATCTTTTTCTGCCTAGTTCTATTGGAAATTTGGTGATTTCTCCCTTGTGTATTCTCTATAGCGCACTAAAGGTTGAATGCAAAAATGGGAGCATTTACAAGCAGACAAAACTCCAGAGAGGAAGAGGTGGATCCCAGTTCAAATATTGCGTACAGATATCCACCCAAATCAGGTAAGTGTAGCTCTTATTCCTGAACATTTGAGTATTTTATCATCAAACCTCAGTATCTTATCAAAACAATCTGCCATCATGGCCGACGCCGATCAAAACTAAAAAATCTAAAAATTAACTTTTGAACAATTTTTGAAAATGGTGCTTAAAAAAGTTTCGTTTTTGCATCGTCCTTTCTTTACTTCTTTGCATAATTAGTTTTTCAACTATTTCATATAATATTTTTGTCTTTATGTAATCAATATCGCGACCTCCAATTTATGCACCTTCCTCCACGTGCTCGTTACTTTTTGAGTGTTCACTTTCAACCTTTTCTTTTGCTCACCTTTACTAAAAACTGACTTATTTTCGCTTTCAACCGCTTTTTCATTTATGTTTTTGCCTCCTGTCTAAATATCTGAAATTACTGTCACATCACCTTCGCCCAAGGATACCCCCCTTGCACTCGCTGTTCCATCCTCCATTGCCGACCATCACCCAGCACACCGTCTGCTGTTTACTTCACTATTTGGTTTACAATGTCACGTGAGTCCACGTCCCCCCTCCTCCCCTCTCCTCCTCCCCCCCCTCTTTCCCCCAATGTTACCCAAACCCAACCTCCCAAAGACAGGGACCTTTCCACTAACCATCCTGAATCCCCAGACAGCAATTGCCAGCTAACCATTACCCCCTCGCATCAGCACTCTCCGCTGATTGCTACTCCAAAAGTATCTTATGCCTAAAGGTGTGTCCGCAGATAGTTGGCCATCGGTCTATGTTGATGAACCATTTACAATGCCCTGACAACACAAGGCCTAAAGGTGTGTCCGCAGATAGTTGGCCATCGGTCTATGTTGATGAACCATTTACAATGCCCTGACAACACAAGATTTACCTTGATGATGTTGATCAACATTGATTGATAGATGGCTGGTCAAATATGTTTGTCCCTAGCATATATGTACTCTACCTACTTTTTTTATCCCCCATAGACTATGTGTTTAAGCCAATATACAATGTAGAAAACTGTCAAATCAGATAGATTTCTTGGATTTGTGAGGACTGTTATATTATGTTGAGTAGGCTGTGCAATAGTTCTAAACACAAATGAACTCAGCAAACAACTGCTTTAATACATTATGTTTATTCTTCACTTTCAGGAAATTATTTTGGAAGTCATTTCATAATGGGTGGCGAGAAGTTTGATACACCTCAGCCAGAAGCATACTTGTTCGGTGAAAATGGTGACCTCAACTTCTTGGGCAACAAACCAACACCGGTAAGACTTGTGGAGTACTTATGATTAATCTACTAATCTACCTAGATAAAGTGTTGCAATCAGAGGTTTTTTTTCCAGAAAGTCAGGCTTTCCTCCTATCCTGTCATTCATCTCTTTTTTTTTTTAAAGAGGTTTGACAGAGGGAACTGTAACTGCTATGGTCTTATCGTCCTGAAATTGAAGAGAGAAGGAAGACGGGATAGGAGAAAGCCAGCCGTTCCAAGAACAAACATCCCATCAGGATAAAATCTGCCCCGGGTGGGAATCAAACCCACAGCCTAGTGCTTACAAGGCAGACACACTACCAACTAAGCTAACTAGGCTGGCCATCTCTCTTTTATTTTGGGATGATAACTACACTCTGTTTGTTAAAAAAAAAGAAAAAAAAACTTGGCTGAAATAAATTTGATTTAACTTTCCATTGGGATTAGGAATTGATTGAGTTTACTTCCTAAAAACTGAGGTAAGTGAAATAAGTAAAGAAATTTCACCTGCGGTGCATTTATACTCAATGGACGCGCTAGTTGTGAATGTAGCGGTAAAGGATCTGCGCCTAGTGTGACGTCACAAACCCCGGAGAGTGAAGATAAGAGTGTTCCAGAAGCCAATGTACTTGAGGTAAGTGCAGAAATTTCGCCTGCGGGGCATTTATAAGCTCTCAATAGATTAGTAGCCCAGATTAAGAAGTTGCCAGCCTAGTTAGCTTGGAGGGTAGCGCGTCTGTCTTGTAAGCGCTAGGTCGTAAGTTCGATTCCCGTACGGTGCGAACTTTCCTATTTCTCCTATCCGGTCCTTGTTCTCTCCATATCACACCCGCTGCCAGTCCAAACTAGAGTACAAAGAAATTTCGTATGAAGTCTGAAATAAAAGTTACGTAATCAAATACAACTAACACGACAGGTGACGACAGGTGACGTGAAGGCGAAATCCTTCCTCTACCAAAGGATTGGTTTGGCCGTCCAGCGCGAGAATGGGGCAAGTGTGGAGGGGATGAAGGCGAAATCCTTCCTCTACCAAAGGATTGGTTTGGCCGTCCAGCGCGAGAATGGGGCAAGTGTGGAGGGGACCTTCCCAGCTGGAGACAGATTTGACGAGGTGTTTGGCTTGTAATCTTAAATTACTATGTTTTTCATGTGGTTGATTCTCAAAATAAATAGAACGTTTATATGAGTTCCATTGCTCAATAGAAGCCCCAAAAAAAAATACAACTAAAGTATATTCTATTACATATATCTTTTATTTCTATCCCATCCGCAGGTACGCATGTCCACTCTATTGGCCTCGCAGGAGCACGACACTTCCACTGACCCCCCGACTCCATCCACATCTCCACCACTGGGAGGCAAGAAACCTCCACTGGGAACTAAAAAACCTCCACTAATACGGGACAAGTCTGTGTTGAGAAGTACGCGGATACCGGTCACTAATCCACTAACTGATACGGATGGAAATGAGGTACGTATTAGAGGTTGGATGGAAGAGAATGCCCAAAGCATTAATCCCACCCCTTTAATTGAAGGGCCAAGAGGAAGAACGGACAAACCCACAAAATGTGATTTCAGTTATTTGGACTAAGCCAGGGTCTGAACTGCACTCTATCCACCAGTAGAGGAACTATAGTAATGTTAGCTGTAGTTTAGAAGTTATTAGAAATCCAGTTTGGCTAACCTTATACGTCCATGTGCAACTCCTAGACTTTAACACCAACTATCTCAAAATGAGGTATGTGTGGCTTAGTCCGTTCTTCCTCTTGACCCCACAATGGAGCAGTTGCAGTTGGGTAAAAATTATGAATAAAAGGTCGATTCCTACGTAAAAAGATGTGAAAACTCCAAATCTGAAGTCAAAACTCCGAAAAAGTAACTTTAAAAGGTCGAAAATTCAATTTTTAATTGCCGTTCTAATTAAAAAGTTCAAAGAGTTGTGACGTCAGACTTAATGTCAAAATGCGCAGAAACGCTTGCGCACAAACAAACGAAGCGGGAGTCATGAATTATGACGTCATCGCCTACGGGAGCATATGTCGTGACGTCAAACTTTACGATTTATCGGTATTATTTAAATCGATTTATCTCGGTATCTAGAAGTCATAGAAGAAAAAGAAAAATTCCGTTGGTCCTCATTTTTCCTGCTCTATAACTTTGAAACATCACACAAGTAAGCGCAACTGATCTATTACATAGACACACACTCATACCGGTTAATAGATCTACTTTCCAATGTGGAATTTCCTGCCATTTCCCTCCGTAACAAACTTTAATCCACGAGAGAAACAAAAGTTTGTACAAAAAGAACGCAAACTTCAGTTTTTGTTCTCTGATGTGCAGAATGTTAAACTTCGGGGGAAGTCTTCAATTCAAACTAAAAAACTTTGCATAACGTATTATTTCCTTTGTTTTGTTCCCAAGCTTTCCAATTCCAATATTGAGTTGTAGATGTTCAGTCGGAATGATTTTCAATATGCAAGGAAGTGTCCCGGGGAAAGTTTTGGGAAAGTTTTAGAAAATTTGAAAAAGTAGAACGACTGCAAACAGTAGGAAATAGGAAAAACTGGGAGACACATTTTCCCTACAAATAATAGGTATAGGTACAAAATATGTACAGTAATCATTCACTTTACAAAAAGACCAAGGAAGAGAGGTCAGTTAGGAATAAAATTGAGGGGGGAAACAGTACACCTCCAACAAAACAGTCAAAAACTCTCGTTTGATATCTGTCATCAGTTTCATCATAGGTATTATAATGAAATTGAAGCAGGTAATAAAAAACCAGAAGAATATTAAAATGCGAGATTTTCAATCATTGAATGAAGCACTGGAGGGTATTGAACTCGGAAGTCCAAATGGGGTACCTATTTCATCTGAAAAATAATAACAAAAATGAAAAACAGCATCATCATTTTCAATTTTCCCATCAAGATGTCTGCTAAAGATGGGAAATTCTAAGAAGGAGTATTTATAAGATAAAATGTTGCATAGGAAAAAGGCAAATCGGTACATTTTCTTTCTCTTACTAAGTACGTAAGTAGGTAGGTAAGTATACTTTTTTTTTACAATATTGGAATCTTACCCTAAGCTTAATCTAGGTATGCTTCTAAGATTGCTTTTGAAAGTATCTACCAATAGATCCTACCTATTTGAGTTGAGTGAGAGTTCAATATTCTCTAATCAACTCTACTTTAGTCAATTTTGGACCACCACACAAGTAAAAGCCTGGTAGGCGCAGAGGCTTGGCCTGGGCAGTCCATTTCTCTTTGGCAACTGGAAACGGCGGGCCTTAAGGTGTGTCCAAACATAGTCGACTTTGTGTGGACGCAGCTTAAGAACGGAGGTCTTATCGTCCCGAAATCGAAGAGATGGACAAGGATTTGGAGAAATCCAACCGTTCCGAGAACGAACTTATGTGCTTAGGATAAAGTACGCTCCGGGTGGGAAAACCGCAAACGGAATCGAATGCTTATTTATTTATTTATTTATTTAAACACTTGAACGGGCGGACCCTTTGCTAACTAAATACACAATTAACCCTAACTAAACTTATAAGACGTTTGCAAAACACGCTTTGTTCTCAGTTTCTTATTGGAATTGAAACTCATCGTTTTAATAAGTATAAGTATTTTTTTTAAAGAGGTTTGACAGAGGGAACTGTAACTGCTATGGTCTTATTCTTATCGTCCCGAAATCGAAGAGAGAAGAAAGACAGGATAGGAGAAAGCCAGCCGTTCCGAGAACGAACATTATCCCCCCGCCCCGGGCGGGAATCGAACCCGCGGCCTAGCGCTTACAAGGCAGACGCACTACCAACTAAGCTAACTAGGCTGGCAAAGAGAGAAGGAAGACAGGATAGGAGAAAGCCAGCCGTTCCGAGAACAAACATTATCCCATCAGGATAAAATCCGCCCGGGCGGGAATCGAGGATAGGAGAAAGCCAGCCGTTCCGAGAACGAACATTATCCCATCAGGATAAAATCCGCCTCGGGCGGGAATCGAGCCCAGTGGCCTAGCGCTTACAAGGCAGACGCACTACCAACTAAGCTAGCTAGGCTGGCTGAACCTTAACTTAATTTATGCCGTAGGACGAAAGCCAGCCGTTCCGAGAACGAACATTATCCCATCAGGATAAAATCCGCCCCGGGCGGGAATCGAACCCGGGTCTAGCGCCGTTCCGAGAACGAACATTATCCAGGATAAAATCCGCCCCGGGCGGGAATCGAACCCGCGGCCTAGCGCTTACCGCCTCGAGAACGAACATTATCCCATCAGGATAAAATCCGCCCCGGGCGGGAATCGAACCCGCGGCCTAGCGCTTACAATAGAAGTCTTATCGTCCCGAAATCGAAGAGAGAAGGAAGACAGGATAGGAGGAAAGCCAGCCGTTCCGAGAACGAACATTATCCCCGCCCCGGGCGGGAATCGAACCCGCGGCCTAGCGCTTACAAGGCAGACGCACTACCAACTAAGCTAACTAGGCTGGCTTGTCAGTTTCTTATTGGAATTGAAACTCATCGTTTTAATAAGTATTAGTAGTGCTTTATTTAGATTAGACCAGCGGTCGCCAACCTTTCTGATCCGCGAGCTACTCAAATGTTTGGGAGAGCCTTGGCGGGCGCCCTATAGTCTGGAATACAATATACAACCTTTTTGACCAATATGCGAGAGAATACATCTACCAAAAGGGTTTAATTAATAGGTAATAAATGTTTTATTATTATCAAATTTAAATAATAAAATTAGAGCGTAACGAAGCTGACTCGAAGATTCTTCTCTCTGTCTCTCTCCAGTCTACCTACACGTCATGGATTCCTGGATAGACGAGAAATGTTTTTTTAGAAATTTTAGAATGTTTAGTTTTAGTACGTAGGTAAGGTAAACTAAACTTACCAGCTTAATATTTTTAAAATTATTATTTATTTACCTATTAATATGATTTCTCTATATTTCTTTTTTTTTAACCATACAAGATGATTTTCACTTTAGAATTTGCTCGCGGGCGCAAGGAAATCCTCTCGCGGGCGCAGGGTTGGCGATCGCTGGATTAGACTGTCAGCTTAGAACAAGTTGTTCCATTATACCAAATAGAGGCACCGCTGTATTGATATAGTTTTGTTTCTTGTCCTTTTATACTGTCAAACTGTTCTGACTTGGCGGACCGAACTCGTCTACTACACCAGGAACTTCCAGTATGATAGGAGAAGAATCTGACTATTACACTCCTGAGGACCCATCTACCACCAATTTGTTGTATATTTACACAGATTAGTATTGAATATTTTGTTGTATATTTACAGCTGGATGTGGCGGTAGTACTGTAGACACAGCTATGTCATCTACTACACCAGGAACTTCCAGTATGATAGGAGAAGAATCTGACTATTACACTCCTGAGGACCCATCTACCACCAATTTGTTGTATATTTACATAGATTAGTATTGAATATTTTGTTGTATATTTACAGCTGGATGTGGCGGTAGTACTGTAGACACAGCTATGTCATCTACTACACCAGGAACTTCCAGTATGATAGGAGAAGAATCTGACTATTACACTCCTGAGGACCCATCTACCACTAATTTGTTGTATATTTACATAGATTAGTATTGAATATTTTGTTGTATATTTACAGCTGGATGTGGCGGTAGTACTGTAGACACAGCTAGATTAGACTGTCAGCTTAGAACAAGTTGTTCCATTATACCAAATAGAGGCACCGCTGTATTGATATAGTTTTGTTTCTTGTCCTTTTATACTGTCAAACTGTTCTGACTTGGCGGACCGAACTCGTCTACTACACCAGGAACTTCCAGTATGATAGGAGAAGAATCTGACTATTACACTCCTGAGGACCCATCTACCACCAATTTGTTGTATATTTACATAGATTAGTATTGAATATTTTGTTGTATATTTACAGCTGGATGTGGCGGTAGTATACTGTAGACACAGCTATGTCATCTACTACACCAGGAACTTCCAGTATGATAGGAGAAGAATCTGACCATTACACTCCTGGGGACCCATCTACCACCAATTTGTTGTATATTTACATAGATTAGTATTGAATATTTTGTTGTATATTTACAGCTGGATGTGGCGGTAGTACTGTAGACACAGCTATGTCATCTACTACACCAGGAACTTCCAGTATGATAGGAGAAGAATCTGACCATTACACTCCTGGGGACCCATCTACCACCAATTTGTTGTATATTTACATAGATTAGTATTGAATATTTTGTTGTATATTTACAGCTGGATGTGGCGGTAGTACTGTAGACACAGCTATGTCATCTACTACACCAGGAACTTCCAGTATGATAGGAGAAGAATCTGACCATTACACTCCTGGGGACCCATCTACCACCAATTTGTTGTATATTTACATAGATTAGTATTGAATATTTTGTTGTATATTTACAGCTGGATGTGGCGGTAGTACTGTAGACACAGCTATGTCATCTACTACACCAGGAACTTCCAGTATGATAGGAGAAGAATCTGACCATTACACTCCTGGGGACCCATCTACCACCAATTTGTTGTATATTTACATAGATTAGTATTGAATATTTTGTTGTATATTTACAGCTGGATGTGGCGGTAGTACTGTAGACACAGCTATGTCATCTACTACACCAGGAACTTCCAGTATGATAGGAGAAGAATCTGACCATTACACTCCTGGGGACCCATCTACCACCAATTTGTTGTATATTTACATAGATTAGACACAACCTGAAAAGAAAAGTCACCCTCCGTCACTTTTTTTAAATTTATTTATTCAAAAGATGAGTGTTACACCGCCGTTTTTATTTCGTTGCAATGAAACAACTGCTACATTAGACACATGTGGTCTGTGTTGTAACATGCCCATCCTGCAGTATGCCTCTCATCAGATGGGCGAAAAGAGACACAATACTTCCAATATTCTAGTACACTGTACAAATCTCTCAGTAAAAATTTAAAAAAAAAAAAAAGTATTCCTGTTTCGAGAGCTGTATCTCGCGATCTAGTGAACGCATTTTCTTCGTTTTAGTATCAATATTTTTTTTAATTTTTGTAGTTTTTTCTGAGATAATAAAAAAAATCATGAGAATCACCAATTGTGGTTTTCACATCTTTTTACGTAGGAATCGACCTTTTATTCATAATTTTTACCCAACTGCAACTGCTCCATTGTGGGGTCAAGAGGAAGAACGGACTAAGCCACACATACCTCATTTCGAGATAGTTGGAGTTGAAGTCTAGGAGTTGCACATGGACGTATAAGTTTAGCCAAACTGTATTTCTAATAACTTCTAAACTTCAGCTAACATTGCTTATAGTTTGAGATAGTTGGTGTTAAAGTCTAGGAGTTGCACATGGACGTATAAGGTTAGCCAAACTGGATTTCTAATAACTTCTAAACTACAGCTAACATTACTATAGTTCCTCTACTGGTGGATAGAGTGCAGTTCAGACCCTGGCTTAGTCCAAATAACTGAAATCACATTTTGTGGGTTTGTCCGTTCTTCCTCTTGGCCCTTCAATTAAAGGGGTGGGATTAATGCTTTGGGCATTCTCTTCCATCCAACCTCTAATACGTAGTCCGTTCTTCCTCTTGGCCCTTCAATTAAAGGGGTGGGATTAATGCTTTGGGCATTCTCTTCCATCCAACCTCTAATACGTACCTCATTTCCATCCGTATCAGTTAGTGGATTAGTGACCGGTATCCGCGTACTTCTCAACACAGACTTGTCCCGTATTAGTGGAGGTTTTTTAGTTCCCAGTGGAGGTTTCTTGCCTCCCAGTGGTGGAGATGTGGATGGAGTCGGGGGGTCAGTGGAAGTGTCGTGCTCCTGCGAGGCCAATAGAGTGGACATGCGTACCTGCGGATGGGATAGAAATAAAAGATATATGTAATAGAATATACTTTAGTTGTATTTTTTTTTGGGGCTTCTATTGAGCAATGGAACTCATATAAACGTTCTATTTATTTTGAGAATCAACCACATGAAAAACATAGTAATTGCAAAGAAACAATACACGGCGCGAACGACATTTATTAACATGTTAAAGCGCCTCATTCGAAAAAAAAGAAGTATGTAATACAAATTGCAAGTAAGCACCTACTTTTGCTATGTCCACATAGGTTAGTGGAAGTCTAGTGGAACCTCTGGAGGAGTAGCTATCTCCACTAGACCTATGACTGGCGGTATTTAGTGGACTCGCACTTCGTGCTCGGGAGGGGGGGCTTCGCCCCCCTCCACCCCCCCGGAACGCGGTCGACTATGTGTGGACACAGCTTTACAGCTCACTTTATCGAACTTTTTTTTATCACATAAAAAAAAAGGAAAGTAAAAAAGCTCACCTTGTGTTATAGTAGTAATCTGATCTGAAGAAGGGGACCCGATGATTTCCACCTGCAGCTCAATGTCACCTCCATAGTACTCCCCCATTTCCTCACTCATCGGCAGCGAAGGTGACTTATCCAGGCGCTGCGCCTTCTGTTTAGTTCCATAATATTCCACGGTAGCGCTAGTGGGCTTAGCTCTGAAAGTCTCCGCAGCAGCGCTGCCGGTAGTCAATTTAGTTCTGTGCGTGTCCGCTGAAGCGCTAGGTTTAGTTCTTTCCGCTGCCGTTGGTTTAGTTCGGAAACCCTCCGCTCCAGCGCTGTTCGGTTTAGTTCTTCTGAAAGTCTCCGCAGCAGCGCTGCCGGTAGTCGATTTAGTTCTGTGTGTGTCCGCTGAAGCGCTAGGTTTAGTTCTTTCCGCTGCCGTTGGTTTAGTTCGGAAACCCTCCGCTCCAGCGCTGTTCGGTTTAGTTCACTATAGTTCCTCTACTAGTGGATAGAGTGCAGTTCAGACCCTGGCTTAGTCCAAAAAACTGAAATCACATTTTGTGGGTTTGTCTAGGGTTGGGACATCGAGACGAAAACATCGATGTTGCTTATAGTTCCTCTACTGGTGGATAGAGTGCGGTTCAGACCCTGGCTTAGTCCAAAAAACTGAAATCACATTTTGTGGGTTTGTCTAGGGTTGGGACATCGAGACGAAAACATCGATGTTTTTAACCTTCGATATATCGAGTATCCGATGTATCGTAATCAAAAACATCGATGTTCGATATTATCGGGATTTCGATGTTTTTCGGATTTTCGGTGGTTTAGTTCCGTAATATTCCGCTGTGGCGCTAGTGGGCTTAGTACCATAGTATTCCGCTGTAGCGCTGCTGGGTTTAGTTCCATAATATTCCGCTCCAGCGCTAGTAGGCTTGTAGTATTCTGTATCAGTGTCGGTCACAGAGTTGGATCGGTCGAGTTGAGTACTAGTGGCGGCATCTAGAAGGGGAGACAGCTTCTCGGCCTCACTGTCATCATCAGGTGTCTGAAATTTAAAATAAAGATATGTACACAACCTGAAAAGAAAAGTCACCCTCCGTCACTTTTTTTAAATTTATTTATTCAAAAGATGAGTGTTTCACCGCCGTTTTTATTTCGCTGCAATGAAACAACTGCTACATTTTAGACGCATGTGGTCTGTGTCGTAATCGTAACATGCCCATCCCGCAGTATGCCTCTCATCAGATGGTCGAAAAGAGACACAATACTTCCAATATTCTAGTACACTGTACAAATCTCTCAGTAAAATTAAAAAAAAAAAAAAAAATGGACCGATTGCAATACTTCATTACTAGTATAGCTCGCTATACTGTAGTAATAGAAAGTAAAAAGTATTCCAATAGATCAGTTGCGCTTACTTGTGTGATGTTTCAAAGTCATAGAGCAGGAAAAATGAGGACCAACAGAATTTTTCTTAATGCTTTAGTTCAGCTTGAGAGCCAGTATTTTGTTAAATATGGCCCTTACTCCACGAACGACAGCACTTCACATTCCTCACTTTTTATTTGGATTGTTACTCCACAGTTACTAGTAAACAGAACACAGAAGTTTTTTCTGCGCGTGGAGTAAAAAGTGAGGTGTGCAGAGGAGTTTGTGAAACACACCATTGGTTCACAAAAGAACCCGTTCCCGTGCACTCAGCATTTCACACTTCGAGGATGAGTGAACCACCACGAGTTAAAAGACTTCAGGAATCGAGTCCAGGATATGTGTGCAAACATTAATTTGATACCAATTTCCCTGCTCATGACTCCACACAGGTGTCAGAATAGATCAGTTGCGCTTACTTGGGTGATGTTTCAAAGTCATAGAGCAGGAAAAATGAGGACCAACGGAATTTTTCTTTTTCTAGCCAGAGCTCCTATGTAAATAAGGTAAGAATGAGATTTTGGCCAAACAAATTTTGACCAGTCAGGTGTTTGGAATTAATGCTTTAGTTCAGCTTGAGAGCCAGTATTTTGTTAAATATGGCCCTTACTCCACGAACGACAGCACTTCACATTCCTCACTTTTTATTTGGATTGTTACTCCACAGTTACTAGTAAACAGAACACAGAAGTTTTTTCTGCGCGTGGAGTAAAAAGTGAGGTGTGCAGAGGAGTTTGTGAAACACACCATTGGTTCACAAAAGAACCCGTTCCCGTGCACTCAGCATTTCACACTTCGAGGATGAGTGAACCACCACGAGTTAAAAGACTTCAGGAATCGAGTCCAGGATATGTGTGCAAACATTAATTTGATACCAATTTCCCTGCTCATGACTCCACACAGGTGTCAGAATAGATCAGTTGCGCTTACTTGGGTGATGTTTCAAAGTCATAGAGCAGGAAAAATGAGGACCAACGGAATTTTTCTTTTTCTTCTACGACTTCTAGATACCGAGATAAATCGATTTAAAAAATACAGGTAAATCGTTAAGTTTGACGTCACGGCATACGCTCCCGTAGGCGATGACGTCACATCAAATGTGACAATTGCAACTCCTCCATTGTAAGTATTCCGTACATATTCTGTCTACATATGTAAATAAAGTCCTAATGAGAATAGAATAGAATATACCTAGCATATACCCGAGGACAACACCGTACTATACGGTACAATAATATCACCGGTACGGAATTACATAAGGGTCGGCGCGCGACAATAGATCGGTTCCGTTCATAAACCAGATCCCAAGGTCACTCAAGGTTGTTAGAAATGGCCGCAGGGGTCCAATGGGTGGGCCGTCAATGTCTCTGTCAAGGTGCGCAGGCGAAATATCTACTTACCTCAAGCACATTAGCATTGGGGACACTCTTCTCTTCACCCTCCTGGGTTTGTGACGTAACTGAAGGCGCAGACACCTTGCTCCCCTTACCGCTGCGCTCGGCGCTAGCGCGTCTATTAAGAGCTTATAAACCCGGCGCAGGCGAAATATCTACTTACCTCAAGCACATTAGCATTGGGGACACTCTTCTCTTCACCCTCCTGGGTTTGTGACGTAACTGAAGGCGCAGACACCTTGCTCCACTTACCGCTGCGCTCGGCGCTAGCGCGTCTATTAAGAGCTTATAAACCCGGCGCAGGCGAAATATCTACTTACCTCAGGCACATTAGCGTCGGAGACACTCTTCTCTTCACCCTCCTGGGTTTGTGACGTAACTGAAGGCGCAGACACCTTGCTCCCTTTACCGCTGCGCTCGGCGCTAGCGCGTCTATTGAGCGCGGCTGTAGTGGCGCATTCTGCCAGAGGGTCCAGGGAGACTACCAGTGGGGGATGACGGACGGCGCACGGGCCGTTCAGAGCCTCGATGAGGGAGACTGCATCGTACCCTGGGGGAATGTTGTCGCTACTCGTCTGTGGAAAAAGGGAAAATGATTTTTTAGTGTCTCCCGCGGCTGATCTGCTACCTCACCTCTTCTGGGCTTTCAACAATGCAGCGAATGTCCATGAGAAAGTAAGTCTCATTGAGAAAAGTCAATTGAAAGACTAAACCAAAATTCAAAAAGATTCCAATGAAATTATTACCAGTCAAGTTATTCTTGGAGTGCCTTGCGTCGATTCGCGGGATCCATTCCCGCCCGGGGCGGATTGTATCCCGCCTCGGTGGTGTAGTGGTCAAGACGCTCGCCTGGTTGACTTACATCATCAAGACACTTTCGTTTACTCTTCATACATTCGCTACTGTGCACTGTGTTTCAATCTGTTCTATTCAACTCTCTTACCTCTGATACATGGCTGGAGTTCTTCTGCAACGCTCGGATCTGAAGCAGAGCGCGAAACGGTGCGCGACATATCGGACAATTGTTCGCCTGGTATCGCAACGAATCTGCACATGAGTGACACAAGCATAGATGTCTACACGGTAGTATTAGCGTGTCTCGGATGTCACACATACATATGACACACTCGCTACCTCCATCCTCACAATCTTCACATCCCTGCAAAATTTTATATATAAATTTAATAAAAAAAAAAAAAAAATCACCCTGCTGACAACTGATAAAACCTTTATTACCTTTTATTGCTTAGTAAAGGAGAGCAGAAGCCTCCAAAAATTCGCGTTAAAATTTGATCTCTATGTGCTAAATGTATCACTGTACCGTAAAATCAATGTAAACGTTTGTGTTAACCGAAAAAAAAAAAAAAAAAACCTAGGTGTCGCCATAATCTATCTGTATATTTGTGTGAAAACAGTGACAATATCCTGTTACCTACCTACAACATGAGTCGGACCAATAAAAGGTACAAACCTTACAAGATCATAATCACCAAAGAAACCCATTTTAAAACAATCCTTACTTACCTTATATTGTTCATTGTTCTTGTTCTCAATACCGTATATTTCCTGTAGCAGATAACACAGACCATCTACGTAAAGTTTCTGCTTGAGACCTTTCAATGTATAACTATCGTCTGCATGGTGATCCACTACTGCTATGGTAGTGTGACACTGCTTTTGATCTGAAATCAGAGATGTTCCTTATAAATTTTGAAACGTAAGACAAGAGAATGGTTAAAATGTGAAAAATATATTTTGATTGGAAAGCTGGACCTTCGAGGTCAAAAAGGAGACCTGTGCAGCAGGCAATTTTGCAGATCTCTCTCTTAAGTAATATTTTCCCACTGGATCAAATTCAACATTCGCCAGCCTAGTTAGCTTAGTTGGTAGTGCGTCTGCCTTGTAAGCGCTAGGCCGTGGGTTCGATTCCCGCCCGGGGCGGATTTTATTGGGGCTTCTATTGAGCAATGGAACTCATATAAACGTTCTATTTATTTTGAGAATCAACCACATGAAAAACATAGTAATTTAAGATTACAAGCCAAACACCTCGTCAAATCTGTCTCCAGCTGGGAAGGTCCCCTCCACACTTGCCCCATTCCGATAATGTTAGTTCTCGGAACGGCTGGCTTTCTCCTATCCTGTCTTCCTTCTCTCTTCGGGGTTCCCTAGTGTGATGTTTTCTGGAGATGTTTCTTTTTTTTTATGATAATATCAATAAAATGATGGATTTCTTTCTAAAAAAAAAAAAAAGGTCTTATGTATTTGGTACAATAATTTTAATAATAGAAAGTAAAAATGGAATACAAATTTATAAAAAGACCCTTGCTTAAATTAAAAAAAAATATATACAACACTAAAACTATAAGAAGAGAACAAGAGAAAGAGAAGGAGAAGAAGTTAATGTGAGGAAGAAGTCAGTTTTTTACAGAAGAAAAGTCAGATTTTTTTCCCTCCGTTTTTGTTGGAATTGTTGTATCAGAAAAACCAAAATGTCAAAAATTTCAACTGTCTAATCTTTTGTTTCTGGGCCAACACAACATAAATTCCAATTCATTAGGTACAACAATTACCTTCTTGTCCATCATCAGATGTTGTCACACACTGAATAGCAATTGGAATGATTTCCTTGTCAATGTTATACATCAACTCATCATCTTCATACTGAGATGGTATAAATGTCACCCCTGGCTGACAAAACAACTGGGAGGCTCCTTTCTTATAATGGAATGTTTTCACCACCGGGCATGGGTTGGACTTTTTGGGAATGTAACTGTGAAACAGGTAGTAGGTAGTACATTTAAATTGAAGGAGGTAGATGCCAAGCAAGACCTATTCCACCACAAAAAATTAAACTTGATTATTTTCAACTTGGCTGTCCTTATAGAATTCTTACTTTTTCCCTTTTTTATTTCCTTTTTCCTAGCTGAAAGACCTGTGATATTTTTGACCTTACCAGAAATCAAAACCCCACTTGGAAGGTAGTGTGGCATGCCCACAGTACCTTACATTTCCTTTACCTAGATTATTTAGAAGAGAACTAGAGAGCCATGAACACACAAGCCTATGAAAAAGAGTACCAAGCTACAAACAAGAGTAGAAAGAGTCTAGCACACAGTAACACTTACCTGATTGTATTACCCATAATATCTTCGGTCACAAAGAAGTGAACAGTAATACTGCATGGAACATCACAATCAAAGATGAATTCTATATTGTACACTTGCCGCTGGGACTCATCATTAACCTTGACAAAGCGGAGACTTTCTTTTCGGATGTTAATCAAAGCTTTCAGTGTCTTGTACGGCTCGTTGGATTGGGGTGGAGGATATGGAAACTGTTGAAAAGGGAAATATCCAAAAATAAGTGCATTCCCTTGCTGGGATTTGAACCCATGACTCCTGGGAACTATAATCAATTTCTAAGTGACATTGAAAACATAAAGCACAAGTTCAAACTAAAAACCACTCATCTGAAATTACTAAATGAAGTTCTCTGAGAAACAAAACAAATCAACATGATACTTCCTTGTATGCATAAAAAAAAATCAGAAACACCAACAACACATTAGGGAACCCCTGCCCTATCTTCCATGTTTAAGCTTCTAGTCTTGTAAAGGCTTCCACACAGCCTCAGGGACACTGCCCATATTATTGCTATTTCAACTTTAGTCTTTATCCACCCTGATAACTGGCTGACACACTTGTTCAATTTTGCACTTAGTGTTGAGGCAATTCTTTTTAGGAAGTAAACTCAATCAATTCCTAATCCCAATGGAAAGTTAAATCAAATTTATTTCAGCCAAGTTTTTTTTTTCTTTTTTTTCATACATGGCTGGAACTGGTGCCAAAAGACGCGGACCCCTTAAACAATTTGAGCTTGTTATCCTTGATGGATGCCCAAAATATGCCTTGGCACATTATGTGTTAACTAGGTATTGTGGTTGTTCACCCTTTGATAACAACTGAGCTTGATAAAAAAAAAAAGGTTTCATAGTGATTCACCTATTGGGAGTTGAAAATTGCAGACCAAAAATCGGCCCCGCTCAGTTCTAGGACCCCAAAGGTTTCATAGTGATTCACCTATTGGGAGTTGAAAATTGCAGACCAAAAATCGGCCCCGCTCAGTTCTAGGACCCCAAATTTGACATGCATAGACATTTTGAATTCCTGTAGGTACCTACCAAATTTCATTAAAATTGGACCAGGCAATTGAGAGTTACAGCGGAACAAACAAACAAACAATCATCCAAACTAAAAATGCAAAATGCTCTGTTAAAACATAGACATCACTTTGTTCGGTCAAAAATGACTAATGTACATACTACACTACCTCTTGTGTTCACAGAGGAGAAGATAACTGAAGAAGCATTTGCAATTCTAGACGAACCACAGTTCATCTCAAAACTACTACCCAGCCTAGGAGAGCAGCTCAAATTCATAGCTCATGTGAGGGAGCTCAAGGAGAAAACAAAGTCCCAACAGAAGTTGATTGAAGAACAAGTAAGTCTACAACTTCAAATATTTTTACTCCTTGTTTTCATACCAATCAATAGAGCTCAAAAGGAGTATCCATTAATACTCTAGAACAGCCATGCACAAACTCACCAAGGCCATGGGCTGCATTGTGCCTCAAATATTTAACTACGGGCTGCACCTAGTTTTAAGGCAGACGTTGCACACTCTAGGCCACAACCACAAGCCACTCAGCCCTCACCGACCACTCATAGGTTATGAGCCAAAATTGTACAACATTTTCATCGAATATTTGACGGAGAACTATAAGGGGTCTTTTTCTTACTTTGAAATTTATTTTTATTGTATGTATTATCTTTCACAAACAAAATTGTATCTTTTTTGGGCTATTATTATTATTATTATTGTGGGGAGGTTCCTTCTCTTCTCTGCGAAATTGGGGATGGATTATTAGAGTCGAGGAAAAGCTCTTACCTTGTGAATTTGAGTCTCTTAACAAACAGAGTGTAGTTATCATCCCAAAATAAAAGAGAGATGGCCAGCCTAGTTAGC